>NW_019947099.1:0-22229 GCF_002910315.2 Salvelinus sp. IW2-2015 | reverse complement strand
CCCTCCTCCCTCCCTCCCTCCCTCCCTCCCTCCCTCCCTCCCTCCCTCCCTCCCTCCCTCCTCCCTCCCTCCCTCCCTCCTCCCTCCCTCCAGGCCCACAGTGACGAGGCAGTCCGTGTATGTGTGCGGGAGCGGGCCAGGAGGTGCTGGTGCTCCAGAGAGTGTCGTCACAGCGGCCAGCCCCCTCCGCATCGGCCAGGGGAGGCGGAGACCAGAGAGGGGGACAGGAGGTAAGCCTCTCTGTCTCTCTGCTTTCACCCCTCCCTCTCCACTCTCTCTCTTTTCTCTCCTCCTTTTAGTCGTTCTCCTCCTCAGTCTCCACACACACACACACACACACACACACACTTCTCAACACAGGCGGCGTGTGCTTGCATTGCAGCTCACAGCACACAGATGGATGGAGCTAGCGTGTGTGTGTGAAGAGAGAGTGAGGAAGCCGGGAGTGAGCCGTAGCTGGCTGACTGGCTGACTGGCTGTGTAGACACAGGGGAGAGCGTCACCATATCAGGCTGGGTGTGGAGAACCTCCTCTGGGGTAGGGAGACCACAGACCAGGGTTTCTCCAGGGCTCTATAGCAGCTGCAGCAGGTGGACAGCTAGGCGGATGGGAATGGGTGGCTGAGGGAAGGCATGCAGCGATAACCACGGCAACAGTGGTACCGGCTGTAAGGGGCACAGGGACACGCTGAGGATGGGCACTCGGCCGCGGCAACCCCCGGACCTGCGCAGCGGGAGGAGGCAGGCTGCTGGCAGCGGTGGTCTGTGTGAGCAGGAGGAGGATGAGGAGGAAAACTCAGAGGAAGGCAGCAGTGGAAGCGGGGCATGACAGCGCCAGCCGGGCAGAGGAAGGGGCCAAGGCCACCAAAGTCCCCACCTTCGATGTCCCCTACTTCCGCTACATAGACGAGGAGGAGTCAGAGGGAGAGGATGGAGAGAGGGTGTGCAGCAGCAGTCGCTCTCTGTCCTCCATCGAGGACGACTCGTCCAGTGACAGTGTTGTCTCCGACAGGTACGTGGTGGTGTCAGGGACCCCAGAGAAGATCCTAGAACACCTGCTGTCTGTCTTGAGGCTGGACAACCACCTGATGACCAGGGGAGCACACAGCAGACCAAGGAGTCAGGTCAGTCACTTACCCCCCAAATCAATATTTTTGGCCTCTGGCTACTACTTTTAATCTATGTTAATCTTATGTTAATCTATGCTAAATTATGTGAATATTTTTTAACGCGGGTGAGAGAGATAGACTGTTCATTTTTATTGTATATTTCACTTTTGTTTATTATCTATTTCACTTGCTTTGGCAATGTAAACATATTTTCCCATCCAATAAAATAAGAGAGAGAGAAGAGAGAGAGGAGAGAGAGAGAGAGAGAGAGAGAGAGAGAGAGAGAGAGAGAGTGGAGGAGAGAGAGAGAGAGAGAGAGAGAGAGAGAGAGAGAGAGAGAGGGTCTCTTACTAAAGAGGGATAGATGACTATGTATGTGATGAGGAATAGGGTATAGAGAAAGAGAGAGAGAATAGATTGAGAGAGATAAAGTGAGAGATGCAGGCTGCTCCTGGGAGGCTGATATATAGAGCAGTGGGAGATGGGAGGATGGAGGCTGATATAGAGAGCAGTGAGATGGAAAGGGAAGGGAGCTGATATACAGAGCAGTGGGAGATGGAGAAGGGAAGGGAAGGGAGGCTGATATATAGACAGTGGGAGAATGGGAGATGGGAGGCTGATATATAGAGCAGTGGAGATGGAGATGGGAGAAGGGAGACTGATATATAGAGCAGTGGGAGTGGGAGAGGGAGCTGATATATAGAGCAGTGGGAGGGAAGGAGACTGATATATAGAGCAGTGGAGAGATGGGAGAAAGGAGGCTGATAATATGAACAGTGGGAGATGAAGGTGAATTATAGAGCAGTGGAGATGGGAGAAGGGAGGACTGATATATAGAGCAGTGGGAGTGGAAGATGGGAGAAGGGAGGCTGATATTAGAGCAGTGGAGATGGGAGAAAGGAGGCTATTATAGAGCAGTGGGAGATGAGAATATAGGGAAGGGAGAAGGGAGGCTGATATATAGAGCAGTGGGGAGATGGGAGAAGGGAGAAGGAGGATGATATATAGAGCAGTGGGAGATGGAGAGAGGAGAAGGAGAAAGGAGGATGATATATAGAGCAGTGGGAGATGGAGAAGGGAGCTGATATATAGAGCAGTGGGAGATGGGAGAAGGAGAAGGGAGGATGAATATATAGAGCAGTGGGAGATGGGAGAAGGGAGAGGATATATAGAGCAGTGGGAGATGGAGAGAGGAGAAGGGAGGATGATATATAGAGCAGTGGGAGATGGAGAAGGGAGAAGGGAGGATGATATATAGAGAGTGGGAAATGGGAGAAGAGGAGGCTGATATATAGAGCAGTGGGAGATGAGGGAGTGGAGATATATAGAGGTGGAGAAGGGAGAAGGGCTGATATATAGAGCAGTGGGAGAAGGAGATGGAGGATGATATATATAGAACAGTGGAGAGATGGAGAGATGGGAGGCTGATATATAGAGCAGGGGGAGATGGGAGATGGGGAGCTGATATATAGAGCAGTGGGAGATGGAAAGGAGGCTGATATAGAGCAGTGGGAGTGGAGATAGATGCAGCCGGTCACCAGAGATGAGTTCCCTATCAGGCTGCCTGCTCCATGCCTTGCTTCTGCCAGACCATATCATTGCTCATTCTGATGAGTAAGTGTGTGTTTGTGGCTTCACTGAACTGATCTGAACACCTAGACCTTCTCTAGAGAGGGTTCTAAATCAAGAGCAAATGCAGGAAGCAGTGTAGAGGACGTATCAGGAAATGGTGATTTTTGGGTCAATTTGATGTTCAGATCGGTGTTCTATAAGCTGGGATAGGGACTCAGCTCTTACGTCCCAATGAGACACTGATCGCCTGTCAAAGATCCTTCATACAGTAACTCCAGAGTCCATTCAGTCCTGGCTCCTCTAAACTAGTCATTCTCTCTCTCTCCCTCCCTGTTTTCTCACCCTCCCCTCGCTCTCTCTCTGTTCATTCTGCAACCCTGCTAATGCTACTGTTTGGGGCCCGGCTCTCACTGCCTCCTCTCAGAATAACAAGGGGGGAGATCATACGGGATAATATGGAATCTCAGCCCACTAAAAACCATGCAACTATATAATATTGTCTCTACTAAACCTGTCATGAGGAGATGGAGATGGTGGTTTTCTGATGAGAAGTCATTAGCTCCACGCAGGCAGCCAGCCATGAGAAGACTATATTTCTGTGTTCCAAATGGTACCCTGTTCTCTAAGTAGTGCACTACTTAGGGAATAGGGTGCCATTTAGGACGCCGTAGTCAATGTGTTGGGGGTTGATATAAGCAGAGCTAATATAAATCTCCTCATATATAATTGATATCTCAATGAAGTGAAAAGAACAATCTTTACAAATATAATATTCAAGCTGCTATAGCTGTTGAGGGTTAGTTCCCAGATACCCAGGCTAACCCAGACATTATAAAGATGAGCACTTCTTTTAAAGAACACTACAGGCATGTTTGAGGAAGATTGATCACCATAAGCCCATAATATAATGTACAGCTCTACACACCATTGTATTCTACTATATACTATATTCCAGTGGTATTCAAAGTCGGGGTCATGACCCTTAGTGGGTCACGGGGAACTCCTTTGGGGAACAAAGAAATAAAGTCAGATTACTGTATGGGACAATATACACATGTTTTTGAGAAAGATAATGACACATTTATTTTATTGAGTAAATGTATCTATTGGTTTCTTTTCATCTGAAGAAAATGTTTTGATGTAAAAACCTAAATGTACCGATTTGAAGGTTGAGTCATTAGATTTGGGGTCTCGAAAAGTTATGGGATCCCAGCTGAAACAGTTTGAATACCACTGCTCTTGTCTAATGTAGTGCACTATAAAGAATAGGTGCCCTGTGGATACACTAAAAGGGAATAGGGTCCCTGTGGGATACACTATAAAGGGAATAGGGTGCCTGTGGGATACACTATAAAGGGAATAGGGTGCCTGTGGATACACTATAAAGGGAATAGGTGCCATTGGGATACACATAAAAGGGAATAGGTGCCATGTAGGATACACTATAAAGGGAATAGGGTGCCCTGTGGGATACACTATAAGAATAGGGTGCCCTGTGGGATACACTATAAAGGAATAGGGTGCCTGTGGATACACTATAAAGGGAATAGGGTGCCTGTGGGATACACTATAAAGGAATAGGGTGCCCTGTGGAACACTATAAAGGAATAGGGTGCCATTGGGATACACTATAAAGGGAATAGGTGCCATGTGGATACACTATAAAGGGAATAGGTACCATGTGGGATACACTATAAAGGAATAGGGTGCCCTGTAGGATACACTATTAAAGGAATAGGGTGCCCTGTGGGATACACTATAAAGGGAATAGGGTGCCCTGTTGGATACACTATAAAGGGAATAGGGTGCCCTGTAGGATACACTATAAAAGGAATAGGGTGCCCTGTGGGATACACTATAAAGGGAATAGGGTGCCCTGTGGGATACACTATAAAGGAATAGGGTGCCCTGTAGGATACACTATAAAGGAATAGGGTGCCATGTGGATACACTATAAAGGGAATAGGGTGCCCTGTGGGATGCACTATAAAGGGAATAGGGTGCCCTGTAGGATACACTATAAAGGGAATAGGGTGCCCTGTGGGATACACTATAAAGGGAATAGGTGCCCTTGTGGGAACACTATAAAGGGAATAGGGTGCCCTGTGGATACACTATAAAGGAATAGGGTGCCTGTGGATACACTATAAAGGGAATAGGGTGCCCTGTGGATACACATAAAGGGAATAGGGTGCCCTTGGGAGAACTATAAAGGAATAGGTGCCTCTGGGACTCACAATAAAGGAATAGGTACCATGTGGGATACACTTAAGGGAATAGGTGCCCTGGGATACAGTATAAAGGAATAGGGTGCCATCGCTCAGTGTTGAGGTAGGGTTCGTACTTGCCTTCTCTCCCTGAGCCAAACCTCTGAGTGTGCTATTGTTCCCCTCAGCACAGATTCACTCATTACCAAAAAGTACACGTACAAAACAAAAACAAACAAAACAAGTCCAACTGGAACATGTGTTACCATCTACTTAACGAGAGAAGAGAGAGTGTCAACAAAAGAAATTGATGTTTTGGTTTGAGTCTGTCACTAGTTCGCTACTCGAAGCCAAAGGGGCATAATCACTAAGGAGATTCCCTGTCTTTTCTTTTCCTCTCACCGCATCCCATTGATTTCCATCTCAATAGCCCTGTCACATCCAGTCCTCTGAATGAAAGACCCTCTCCATAGATTACAATAATCATTCATTCATTTTTTATCAGTAAACCCCAGTCAGGAATTGTATTTACATTCACATAATCAAACAAATGCATATTTTAATKAACAATTGTTCTTTAGAGGATATGAATGCTGTTAAGACCATGATTTATCTATCTTCCTTCCGTAACACTTTGGATGTGTTTTATGTGAGGAGCAGGKSTTAGTGTGTAGTAAAAACAYTGGCTTTAAAGGGTTTGCTGTTRGCCTCAGATGAGACAGCTCTGGGTTTTCTAATGTCACCCCTGTGTGCTCTGTGTGAGGGTTTCATAAGAAAGAGAGATAGGGACTGGTGCAGAACACACATTCACACACAGGAACACACACACTGCGACGGCACTGTCACTTAATCACCAGAGTGTTATCAATCTTTCCCAGCCTTCAGGCACATAGGGAAAACCCTTAACTGGTCATCTCTCTCTCTCACTCCATCCCCCCTATACTGTCCCCCCCCCCACTCTTTCCACCCACACAGGAACAACAAAGTCCTCTGCTGTGAGTGCCTGTCCTCTGGCCACCCAGTCTCATGCAGTCATGGGTCAAGGATAGCACTTTAACCCACTGAGACAATTACCACAACAACAACTACAAMTTATGACTGTTCCTCACATGCAGTAGAGCAGAATAAGTTGTRAAGCAAAATCAATTAGTAAACAGTCCATCCATGTATATGCAGTAGTAGTCACATTACGCAGTCCACTCTCTCTGTGRGAATACCCAGGGGTTGAATTGGGATATTGGAGTAGGAACTGTCCCAGGTAATGGTGTTAAATATTATTGCTAGGTTATTACTAGGTTATTGCTAGTGTCGCTCTAGATTAAAGACTAAGAGGCAATGAAAGTGTGTGTGTGTGTGTGTGTGTGTGTGTGTGTGTGTGTGTGTGTGTGTGTGTGTGTGTGTGTGTGTGTGTGTGTGTGTGTGTGTGTGTGTGTGTGTCGTGTGTGTGTGTGTGTGCATGCTGTGTCGAACTGTGATGTTTTTTCCCCTTAAGTCCTAATCAAGAGTTCATTATCTTTACAATCCATTGGTTCAATAAGACAATAATGTCTTGAAGGGTGTGTAAATTAGAAAGAGAGTTACATCACCACTATAGTCTGCATAGAGGGTTAACACCGGCCACCATGCAGAGAGGGGAAGAAACAAATTGAACCAATCAGCGGCCGGGGATATTGGCTGGAATGGAAACCAAGGACACGAGGCCCTGTAAGGAATCGAGGCTGGGACGATGTGCAAGAGAAGTGTAGTGGGGGGTTGTGGGAACTGGGAAAAGGAAGTCACATTCAACCATTTGTAGTGTTTGGTTATCTGGATAAACTAAAACACACACAGAGATGTATAAATACCAGATGGAACATACTATTCAGTTTAACTCAGAGAGCATTGGGGGATTAGTAGAGGGAGTGGATGAATACTGGAAACATTCATAAACATCAACACAAAAAATAGTATCTTCAACAAAAATGCAAAATAGATTGTAATGGACCTGTAATTGGTGATTGTAATGGACCTGTAATGGTGATTGTAATGGACCTGTAATGGTGATGTAATGGACTGTAATGTGTGAATGAACTGGTTGAACCAGGACTAGTGATTCTACACTCTTCCATTCATCTCATTATTTCTCTCATCGGATGTCTGAACATGTCAGCTTTGCAAGTAGCCATGCATATGATGTCCTGCCAAGTATACAGTTTGCAATAATACCCCGATTTAAATGAATGGTTGAGCATTGACATTCAGTAAAGTCGGTATATTTAAGGCAGTAGATACAGAGCCAGAATAGTACCCTATTCCCTGTTAGTGCACTACTTTGACCAGAGGCTATGGTAGGGGATGGGAATAGGTGCCATTTGGATGCAGATTATTAATAGGTTGTAGAGTAAGTAGATGAATAGGTGGTAGATTACAGTAGATTAATAGGTGGTAGAATACAGTATATGAATAGCTGGTAGAGTACAGTAATAATAGATAGTAGATTACAGTAGATTAATAGGTTCTATAGTAAGTAGATTAATAGGTAGGTAGAGTACAGTAGATGAATAGGTGGTAGAGTACAGTAGATTAATAGGTGGTAGAATACAGTAGATAAATGTGTAGAATACAGTAGAATATAATAGGTGGTAGAGTAACAAGTAAGATGAATAGTGGTAGGTACAGTAGATTAATAGTGGTAGAGTACAGTAGATTAATAGGTGGTTAGATACAGTAGATGAATAGGTGGTAGAGTACAGTAGATTAATAGATGGTAGAGTACAAATAGATTAATAGATAGTTAGATTACAGGTAGATTACTAGTGGAGTACAGTAATATGAATAGTGGTAGAGTACAGTAGATGATAGGTGGTAGAATACAGTAGATTAATAGGTGGTAGAATACAAGTAGATTAAACTAGGTGGTAGAATACAGTAGATTAATAGTAGAAGAGTACAATAGATTAATAGATAGTAGAGTACAGTAGATTAAAGGTGGTAAGAATACAGTAGATGAATACGTAGAATAGTACAATAGATTAATAGATAGTAGAGTAGCAGTAGATTAATAATGGTAGAGTAACAGTAGATTAATAGGTGGTAAAGTACAGTAGATAATAGGTGGTAGAGTACAATAGATTTAATGGTGTAGAGTAAGTAGATGAATAGTTGTAGAGTACAGTAGATTAATAGGTGGTAAGAAATACAGTAGATTAATAGGTGGTAGAGTACAGATAGATTAATAGATATAGAGTACAGTAGATGAATAGGTGGTAAGAGTAAACAATAGATTAATAGGTGGTAGAGTACAGTAGATGAAATAGGTAGTGAGAGTACAGTAGATTAATAGGTGGTAGAATACAGAAGATTATCATAGGTGGTAGAGTACAGTAGATAATAGATAGTAGATTAGCAGTAGATTAATAGATGGTAGAGTTCAGTAGATTAAATAGTGGGTAGAGTAAGTATTAATCGTGGTGAATACAGAAGATTAAAGATAGTAGATTACTAGTAGATTAATAGATAGTAGAGTACAGTCAGATTAAATACGTAGAAAGAGTACAATAGATTAATAGAGATGGTAGAGTACAGTAAGATATAACATAGGTGGTAGAGTACAGTAGATTAATAGCATGGTAGAAAGGTAGCAGTAGATTAAATAGATAGTAGAGTACAGTAGAATTAATAGTAGTAGAGTCAATCAGATTAAGATATGGTAGAGAGACAAAGTATATGATGAGTAGGTAATAAGTGGTATAAGAGGAATAGTTAAGTACAGTAGATTAATTAATGATTAAGTAGAATAGATGAACAGTAGATTATAGATAGGTAGTAGTAGCAGTAGATAATAGGTGGTAGAGTACAGTAGATTAATAGGTCGTAGAAAGTACAGATAAAGATTAATAGATGGTAAGAGTACAGTAGAATATAGATAGTAGAGTACAGTAGATAATAGTGAGAGTACAGTAGATTAAATAGATAGTAGAGTAGAGTCATTAATAGGTGGTAGACATACAGAAGATAACAGATATAGATTACAGTAGAATTAATGAAGATAGTGCTACGTAGTTAAATAGTAAGAGTACAATAGATTTAATATGATGGTAGAGTATCGTGTAAGATCTAATAGATTGGTAGAGTACAGTAGATTAATAGATAGTAGAGTACAGTAGATTAATAGATAGGTGTGTAGAGTACAGTAGATTAATAGTTGGTAGAATACAGAAGATTACACAGATAGTAGATTACAGTAGATTAATAGATAGTAGAGTACAGTAGATTAATACGTAGAAGATACAATAAGATTAATAGATAGTAGAGTTAGCAGTAGATTAATATTGGTAGAAGTACAGTAGATGAATAGATGGTAGAGTACAGTAATTAATAGTGTAGAGTACAGTAGATATAATAGTGGTTAGAGTAACAGTAAATTAAAGTGGGTAAGTACAGTAGATTAATACGTAGAAGAGTAACATAGATTAATCAGTGTAGAAGTACAGTAGATGAATAGGATGTAGAAACAGTAGCATTAATAGATAGTAGATAGAGATTGATGGTGAGAATACAGTAGATGAATAGTGGTTAGAGTACATAGATTAATAGAAATAAGTAGAGTACAGTAGATTAATATAGGTAGAGTACAGTACTTTAATAGATGGTAAGATACAGTAGATTAATATGTTGGTAGAATAATAGATGGAGACTAGGTGGTAGATAAGTAGATTAATAATGGTAGATTTACAGTAGATAATAGATGGTAAGTACAGTAGATTAATGATAGAGAGTACAGTAGATTGAATAGATGGTAGAGTACAGTAAGATTCATATGATGGTAGAGTTACAGTAGATTAATATGTGTAGAAGTACAGTAGATTAAATATGTGGTAGAGTACAGTAAGAATTAATAGGTTGATAGAGTTACAGTAGATGAATAATAGTAGAGTACAGTAGATTAATAGTGTGGTAGAGTACGTAGAATGAATAATAGAAGTAGAGTACAGTAGATGAATATGATGGTAGGTACAGTAGATTAATATGTGGTAGAGTACAGTAGATTAATAGTAGTAGAGTATAGATGTAGAGACAGTTAGATAATAGAAGTAGAGTACAGTAGATTAATAGATAGTAGATTACAGTAGATTAATAGATAGTAGAAGTACAGTTGATTAATAGATGGTAGATACAGTAGATTAATAGATGTAGAGTACAGTAGATTAAATAGATAGTAGATACAGTAGATTAATAAATGTGTAGATGTAAGTGTAATCATAGATTAATATGTGTAGAATAAATAGATGAATAGATGGTAGGATACATAGATTAATAGATAGTAGATACAGTAGATTAATAGATAGTAGAGTACAGTAGATTAATAGTGTAGAGTACAGTAGATAATAGATAGTAGATACAGTAGATTAATAGATAGTAGAGTACAGTATGAAAGGTGGTGAGTAATACGATTAATAGTGAGATAACGTAGATAATAGGTGGTAGAGTACAGTAGATTAATATGTTAGAGTACATAGATTAAGGTGAGTAGAGTACAGTAGATTAATAGGTGGTAGATACAGTAGATTAATATGTGTAGAGTAGTAGTAAGGTAGATCATAGATTAATAGGTGGTAAGTACAGTAGATAATAGTGTAGAGTACAGTAGATTATAGGTGGTACGAGTACTCGTAAGATTAATAGTGGTAGAGTACAGTAGATTAATAGTGGTAGAGTACAGTAGATTATAGGTGGGTGGAGTACAGTAGATTAATAGGTGAGAACAGTATATTTGGGTAGCCATGCACATTCTAATCAGTCTGTTGCTGGTGTAATTGGTGCCGTTGAAAGATTGAAACTGCTGGTCTGGACTGACTACTTTAAGTTGTCATAATGAGAGAGTCTACTGCAGCTACACACACCACACACACACACAACACACACACACACACCACACACACACACACACAACACACACCACACACACACACACACACACACACACACACACACACACACACACAACACACACACACAACACACACAACACACAACACACACACACACACACAACACACACTACAACAGTCAACACAAAGCCTCTGCATGCCATTAGGCAGACAGAAGGCTGGAAGTGGCTGCAGTTTTCTTGCTCTAATTGCACTATCTGCCTGAGCATCCAGGGACCTTCAGCACCAGCACCACTTCCTGATCTACACTTCAACGTGATCACAAAGATTGGCCACACACCACACACATGCACCAAACTAAATGCACATCCACACAAGTAAAAGCTGTCCTCAATGAGCAGAGCACCTTTCCCAACACAAGTCAGCACAAAACACACAATCAGATCTGGACTGCCCTCCCAAATGCACCCTACCCCCCCTGTCAAAGAAGGCTACTATACAGGGAAAAGGGTGCCTCTCTGATGCAATCTTACAGGTACGGAACTTTTTCAGCGTATCCAAAAGAACCATTAATGGTAAATGGTATAGCATTTCCTTACACAGTCACAGTCTCTGTGTCCCAATGGCACCCTATCCCACATAGTGCATTACGTTTATCAGGGCCCATAGGGGCTTTGGGACAAGCAGTGGCACTATGTGGGAATAGGTGCCATTTGGATGCAGGCAGTGAGTCCAAGGTGGATTTGTAGAACAGAGAACATAACCGTTTCCCAGAATCTGAGGGCTGTGCTTCTCGGCTTCCTGCTTCACACCATGACGACAGCTTAACAACACAGCTGCTTTCTATGAACCCCGTGACAGGCGCTGTGACAGGCGCTGTGACAGGCGCTGTGACAGGCGCTGTGACAGACTAGTGCCCTGTCCAGGGGGTTTACTTGTACATCAAGGTGCTGCACGCTACAGAAACAGGGGCTCCTGTCCCTATGGGGCATTCTGGCTCGGACAAGTCTTCATCTGAAACCTACATGGGGATGTCACCTCATGTACATTTCCAACCATAGGTTGCACAGTATTTAACATCATCAGATTATCCACTGATCCACAGCAATCAACAGCTTGGKYGTGCATGACGTGTACTGTTACTGTGGACTGATGGACTGATGAGCATCAAGGCTTTTACAGATACTTTTGTAACCCTTTCAAGCTTTATGCAAGTCAACAATTCTTAATCTTACGTCTTCTGAGATCTCTTTTGTTCGAGGCATGYTTCACATCAGGCAATGCTTCTTGAAGAATTTGCTATCACAAAAGGGGTCCCTGGCCCCAAAACGTTTGAGAACCCCTGCTCTAAAAAAAAACAACTTAAAGACAGATACTGTATTTTGTGCTATGGCACCTTGAACAGTAAACCAAACTCGGGAGTAGAATCAGAGAGTGCCTCTGACCAGTCAACCAGCATCAGGCCAGGCGTGTCTCTCCTCTCCCCCCCCAAACAGTTATTGATCCTGTCTTTGCAGCTGCTGTGCTACTCTGTGGATGGGCTGGCCTCTGTGATCACAAGTGTCCATCTATAAACAATGGCACTGGCCTCCACTCCAGACTGGATGCTTTTAATGAGGCAGAGTGCAACTCTCTCTCTCTCCTCTCTCTCTCCTATCTCTCTCTCTCACTCCTCTCTGTCTTTCTCTCCTCTCACTCTCTCTCCTATCTCTCTCTCATCTCACTCCTTCTCTCTCCATATCTCTCTCTCTTTTCCACTCCTCTCTGTCTCTTTCTTTCTCTCTCTCTCTCTCTCTCTCCTCTTCTCTCTCTTCTTCTCTCTCTCTCTCTCCTCTCTCTCTCTCTCTCTCTCTCCTCTCTCTCTCTCTCTCTCTCTCTCTCTCTCTCTCTCTCTCTCTCCTATCTCTCTCTCTTTCTCTACTCCTCTCTGTCTCTTCTCTCTCTCTCCTCTCTCTTCTCTCCCTTCTCTCTTTCTCTCTCTCTCCTCTCTCTCTCCCCCTCTCTCCTCTCTCCTCTCTCTCTCCTCTCTCTGTCTCTCTCTCTCCTCTCTCTCTCTCTCTCCTCTCTCTCCTCTCTCTCCTCTCTCCTCTCTCCTCTCTCTCCTCTCTGTCTCTCTCTCTCCTCTCTCTCCTCCTGTCTCTCTGGGACACAGTGTTCCTGTAGAAGTGGTGCAGGTGACCTCCAGTACCACTAGAATGTTTCCTAACATAAACCCTGTGGAGGAGAACCGCTATCCGTCACTTAGACCCTGATAGGTCGTGTCCAGTTTGACTGAACTCCTAACCCACTACTGTGGCTGAGCAGTGAAACTCCCTCTGTTGGCTTGCTTAGTTATTCACATTTAAAAAAAATGATGCTTACAAATGTTAAGTTATGTCAAAGTTGAGCTGATAACACGTACGTTTGATAAGTTGATACCACTTAACATTTTAAGTCAGGGTAGTAACATCTTTCTAAATGGAGAACTCCAGACGCTGTTTTCCGCTCAGAGACACCGTGCTGAAGGGAGGCGGAGTGATGGCATTCTCTGTGTAACCACGGCTGAGGTAGCTCAAACATGTTCGCTATGAAGTCCGCAGCAGGACCTCCAGGGTCTTGATAGAACACAGATACACATAGAATTCTCTCTCTCACTGAGAAGAGTTTACATCAGAGGACTGTAGAGGAAGTGGTTTTTACTGAAGTGATGTGACGCAAGTCTGCCTGGGTTACTATCCAGAAGTGAGTTACTCAAATTCCTGCTTAGGCCGTTAACCTCCAGTCCGTCTCTAGGAATTGGCTCTGTGATGAAAATAGATAGACATGACATCTGCACATTATCTCAAACTGTTCTGTTCTGCAAGTGGACAAAAAAATTAAAAGAAATGAACAAGAAAACAAAGAAGACTGTGTCGGATGATCAAAACATTGATCCACTGTTACAGAATCCTTTAGGAAAACAAAGGAGCTATCTAGCATAGGGAAACATAAGCTGGTGGAATATTTACGACCTGGCAGCAATAACCTTCCATATCAACACAGGCTTCCTAGTGGAGATGCCACGTCTCATAATCAGTACCATACATTATGCTGGGCTGGCAGACTTGAGAAATCACCAATTCACAACAACATGTAGGACACTGGCTTTAGTGCTAAGATACTGTATGTACTGTGCTGTGGAGAGTTATCTCTGTGTTCAAAATGGATTTGTCCTGGTAGGCTAGGAATGAAAAATGCTCAGCAAGTGCATTTTCTATGGAGGTGCTGTAGATTACGACGGCGTTAGAGGTAGCAATACGAGATAAGTACACAGCTGCCCCTGAAAATGCAAGGCTACAACGGTAACAGACTAGAACAGGTGTAGAATACATGGAATGCATTATTATTCTTCATGAAGGAATTGTTTTTCTAACGGCATTTCAGAACATGTTGCTTTAGCATTCAGACGACAGTCAAGAAAGATCCTGTAATWAWAACATKTTTRTGAGTGGTATTTTCCTTAAAGAATTAGTCAAGCTGTAAAGTTTTTAAAATGTATTTAACTAGGCAAGTCAGTTAAGAACAAATTCTTATTTTCAATGACAGCCTAGGAACAGTGAGTTAACTGCCTTGTTCAGGGGTAGAACAACAGATTTGTACCTTGTCAGCTCAGGGATTTGAACTTGCAACCTTTTGGTTACTAGCCCAACACTCTAACCACTAGGCYACCCTGCCGCCCCACTTMCCACATCATCATCATGATGATGTGTTTTGCATTACTATGATGACATGGCAAGTGACACTGCTTCTTGAGAGTCCAACTGACTTCCTTCCTATATACAGTAATTCAACTCCCCAACAGCTCGKTGTAAACAGAACATCTATCAGGGCAAGAACTGCACCACTTTCCAGGTGTAGTAGGACACTGCTTGGATGTTTTCATGAGGGTAGAYGTCAGTGTGTGTTACGGAGAGTACTGTATACTGTATGTGTTGTAGTGTCTTTTCAGAATTCCTTTCCTTTAAACTGGAACTCTTGATATTTCAAAGCCCTGCCTGTAATGTTATCTATTCTAAACCAACTCAGATATTTGCCTCTTGGTCATACTCAGATCCCACCAACAAAGCGTGTTCTCCTTTCTTGTGATGTGGGCTTTATTCAAAAGCTTGAGAATAAAAATAGGTTTGAGCCCTACTTGAGACACCCACTTGACGTAGAAGAGTTCGCCCTACTGACAAAGAAGGTGACATTTACTGAAAGAACACACAACGACAAGGAGATGTTGTTATCACATCTAAGATGGCATTTAAGGCCATGCTACGGTGTACAGTAGAGTCACGTTCATTGTGGTGAATTATGACAAGCAGGGCTACAGTAACCAACCCTGCTCCAGGCTGCGTCCCAAATGGATCCCTATATAGTGACCTACAGTACTTTGACCAGGGTCCATAGGGCTCTGGTCAATCGTAGTGCACTATATAGGGAAAAAGGTGCAGTTTGGGACTCAWCCCCAGTGTTTTGGAGAAAAGGTCAGGGACCTGCAGCATTGAAATCCACCCTGAAACCAACACAATGTCTTGGCATYYTGGGGAGACTGAGGGGCCAGCCCACGGTGGGGCCAGCCCACGGTGGGGCCAGCCAGGGGCCTGTGGAACTTGCGTCAGCTCTTCCTGCCATTGTTGCTGTGCCGTTCTGCTGCACAGATAGAGACACAGCGCCAGGCAGGAAGTGAACAACTGAGGCCATCGTGGACTCAGCGCTCCAGGGTGGTTCTAGTACAGACCTAGGATCAGCCTCCCTCCACCAGCCTGACCTTCACCATTAGTGGGCAAAATGCTACATTTTCCTAAGATCAGCATCTAGGGCAACTTCACCCTACACCGAGCTAGCAATCAGGACACCACCTCCTCTCAAGCGTTCTAATAGGCTGTTGGATACTTGACACAACATTGAGTGAGCGCTCTTAACCACCCAATAACACTGATTAAAGCACAGATTGATTCCGTTAACGGATTGACGTTATGGTGGTTCTAAGTATAAGTAGTTAGGAACGAAATGCATCTCATTTGTTTTTAACAGGTTAATAAGGCAGTCACAGTAGCTAGCTAAATTTTGTCAATGTTTGCCATATAGCTCTTACAGTAGGTGTATTCCAAGGTAACTGAATAGGGTGTTACGTAGGACTTAATAATGCTCCTCTCTAGATCCTTCTAGTTCTCAGAATAACAAGTGAGTGGGGCAGGGCAATAGGCTTGGTTTCACCTAGGGCAGGGTTCTCCAACCCTGTTCCTGGAGGAATGCCCCTCCTGGAGGTAACTGCTGGTCTCGGTTTCCACTCCACCCTGTTCCTGGAGATGCCCTCCTGGAAAGGTTCCACTCCACCCTGTTCCTGGGAGATGCCCTCCTGGAGGTTTCCACTCCACCCTGTTCCTGGAGATGCCCTCCTGGAGGTTTTCCACTCCTAACCCTAGTCTCCTGGAGGAGACTGCCCTTCCTGCCTTGGAGGTTTCCACTCCAACCTGTTCCTTCTGCCTGGAGTATTCCGAGCTTAAGATGAGTGGTGCTTCTAGGAGGATGCTTTAAGGGAGTGGTGCTCTAGAGGGTGATCTAGAAGTGGTGCTCTAGAGGAGTTGGCTCTAGAGGGAGTGGAGGATCTTAGAGGAGTGGTGCCTCTAGATTGGAGTGGTGCTTATAGAGGGAGTGGTGCTTATAGAGGGAGTGGTGCTCTAGAGGGAGTGGTGATCTAGAGGGAGTGGGTGCTCTAAAAGGGGAGTGGTGCATCTAGAAGGAGTCGGTGATCTAGAGGGAGTGGTGCATCTAGAGGGAGTGGTAGGGAACGTGTTATACGAGGGAGTAGGTGACGCTATTAGAGGGAAGTGGTGCTCTAGACGGAGTGTGTGCATCTAGAGGGAGTGGTGCTCTAGAATGGAGTGGTGCCATAGAGGGAGTGGTGCTCTAGGATGGAGGTGCTCAAAGGAGTGCGTGCTTATAGAGGGAGTTGGTGCTCTACGAGGAGTGGTGCCTATAGAGGGAGTGGTGCTTAGAGGGAGTGGCTAAGGGGGGTGCTTATAGCAGGGAGTGGCTGCTCTAGAGGAAGGGATGATCTAGCAAGTTGGTGCTATAGAGGGAGATGGCTGCTCTAGAGGGAGTGGTGATCAAGAGAGTGTGCCTAAGGGTGTTGCTCTAGAGGATGGTGCTAGAGTGGTATAGAGGGAGTTGCTGATAGGAGTTGCTCTATAAGAGGGAGTGTGTATGGGTGGCTGCTCAAAGAGGGGTAGCGGAGGGCTCTAGGAGGGTGCTCGTGGATTTTTATTAGAGGGAGTGGTGTCTGAGAAATATCTAGAGAGTGGCTGAGCTGGTGCTTATAGGATTGTGTCTAGAGAGAGTGGTGCTTATCAGAGGAGGAGGATCTAGAGAGGCCTAGGAGGGTGCTTTAATAGAGAGGAGTGGTGCTCTAGACGAGAGTGGTGGCTTATAGATGGAGAGGTGGTCTCGCAGAAGAGTGGTGCTATAGGGAGGTCTAGAGGAGAGGGTTTTAGCAGAAGGACTAAGAGAGTATCTGGGTGGTCTATAGATTGGCTAGAAAGTTTGGTCCTATGAGTGGCTAGGGATTGTGGGTTATAGTGGTCTCTAGAGAGGGCTGAGGATGGTAGAGAGAGTGCGTGCTTATAGAGGGAGTGGTGCTTAGAGAGCTATAGAGAGTGGTGCTCTAGGAGTTCCTTATAGAGGAGTGTCTAGGGAGTGTGCTTAGAGGCTTGAGACTGTCTTGAGAGGCTTATTACATATGAATCAACACACAGTAACAGCAATACACTCATGCAACACACACATGCAACACACATACGTATACAACAGCACACACAGGAACTGTAATTGCCCAGAGTCAGAACATCTAATGTATCTAATGTAGTGGGACTGTGTGTTACGAGAATGTCAGACGTCTAATGTAATTCTATTGTAGTGGGACTGTGTGTTAGAAGAATGTCAAGACACCCTAATGTAGTGGGGACATGCGTGTTTAGAGAATGTCAGATCACGTATTCTAATGTAGTGCGGAACTTGTGTTAGAGAATGTTCAGAATCTAAGCTCTAATGTGTGGGAACTGTGTAGTAGAGAATGTAGAAGCTAAGGAGTACATCTAATGGTATGGGACTGTGTGTTAGAGAAGTCAGACGTCTAATGTATCTAGTAGGCGACTGTGTGTTAGAGAATGTCAGACATCTAATTAGTGGGACTGTGGTGTTTTAGGAGAATGTCAGACATCTAATGTACTAGTAGGGAGACTGTGTGTTAGAGGAAATGTTTCACAGTCTAAGTTATCTATGTAGTGGGACTGCTGTGTTAGAGAATGTCAGACACTATCAACTGTAGCTGGGACCCTGTGTGGTTTAGAGAAATGTTCAGACTCTAATGTATCTAATGTAGTGGGACTGTGTGTTAGAGAATGTCCAGACACTCATGTTAATATGTAGTGGGACTGTGTGTTAGAGAAGTAACACTGAATCTAATCTAATGTAGGTGACTGTGTGTTAGAGAAACGTCAAGAACATCTACATGTAGTGGCGACTGTGTGTTAGAGAATGTCAGACTCTAAATGTTATCTAATGCTAGCGGGACTGTGTGGTTAGAGAAATGTCAGACATACTAATGTAGTGGGACTGTGTGTTAGAGAATGTCAGACATCTAATGTAGTGGGGAACTGTGTTTAGAGAATGTCAGACGCTATTACTATGTTAGTGGGACTGTGTGTGTTAGAGAATGTAGACACATCCAATGTATATGTAGTGGGACTGTGTGTTAGAGAATTTGTCGACAATCTAATGTAGTGGGACTGTGTGTTAGAGAATGTCCAGACATCTTATTTTGTATTAGTGGACTGTGTGTTAGAGCAATGTCAGTACACTAATGTACGTGGGACTGTGTGTTAGAGAATGTCCAGACATGGTATTAATGTAGTGGGACTGTTGTGTGTTAGAGGAAGTTAGATCAACTCTAGTGTAGTGGGACTGTGTTGTTAGAGATGTCACATCTAATGTAGTGGGACTCGTGTGTTTTAGAGAATGTAGACATCTATATGCTAGTGGGACTGGTGTGTTACAGAATGTCAGACATCTAACATGATCTATTAGTGGACTAGTGTGTATAGAGAATGTCGACAGATCTAATGTAAATCGTAATGTAGGGGACTGTGTGTTAGAGAATTGTCAGACATCTCTATTGTAGTGGGACTGTGTGTTTTACAGAATGCTCAGCATCTAATATGTTTTATAAAACAAAAAAAAAAAAAAAAAAATTTAAAAATAAAAAAAAATAACTTTTTTTTTAAACAAAAAACAATTTTTTTTTTTTTTAAAAAAACAAACAAAAAAAAAAAAAAAAAAAAAAAAAAAAAAAAAAAATTTTTTAATAACAAAAAAACAAAAAACTGGGACTTGTTGTTTAAGAATGTCAGACATATAATGGAGTGGGACTGTGTGTTAGAGGAATGTCAAACATCTAATGTTAGTGGGACTGTGTGTTAGAGAATGGTCAAACAATCTAATGTACTATTGTAGTGGGACTGCTGTGTAGAGAATGTCAAACAGCTAATGTTAGTGGGACTGTGTGTAGAGAATGTTCAAACCATCTAATGTATCTATTGTAGTGAGACTGTGTGTTAGATAATGTCAAGACATCGTAATGTAGTGGGACTGTTTGTTAGAGATTGTCCAAACATCTAATGTAGTGGGACTTGGTTAGAGAATGTCAAAATCTAATGTACTATTGTTAGTGCGGACTGTGTGTTTAGAGAATTCAGACATCTAATGTAGTGGGACGTGTGTTAGAGAATGTCAGACATCCTTAATTGTATCTATATTGCTGAGTGGGGACTGTGTGTTAGAGAATGTCAGATACCATAATGTAGGTGGGACTGTGTGTTAGAGATATGTTCAGACATCTAATGTAGTGGACTGTGTGTTAGAGAATGTCAAACATCTAATGTAATCTATGTAGTGGGGACTGTGTTGTTAGAGAATGTCAGACACCCTAATGAGTGGACTGCTGTGTTAGGAGAATTCAGACATCTAATGTATCTTATTGTAGTGGCGACTGTGTTGTTAGAGCAATGTCAGACAAAATACAATGTAGTGGCGACCTGTTGCTGTTAGAGAATGTCAGACAATCTAATGTAGAATTTGGGACTAGTGTGTTACAGAATGATCACCGCGACATCTATTGTAGTGGACTGTGTGTTAGGAGAATGTCAGGACACCTAATGTGTCGGGACTGTGTGTTAGAGAATGTCAGACATCTAATGTTAGTGGGAACTGTGCTGTTAGAGAATTGTCAGACATACTAATGTTAGGTGGACTGTGTGTTTTAGAGAATGTCAGCACACCTAATGTAGTGGGCACTATGTGTTTAGAGAATGTCAACACCTTAATGTCAGTGGACTGTGTGTTAGAAGAATGTCAGACATCTTAATGTAGTGGGACTGTGTTGTTAGGAATGTGCAGACATCTATTGTAGTGGGTGACTGTGTGTTAGAAATGTCCAGACATCCTAATGTAGTGGGACTCGTTGTGTTAGATAATGTCAAGACATCTATTGTAGTGGGACTGTGTGTTAGAGGAATGTGCCAGACATCTTAATGTAGTGGGACTGTGTGTTTAGAGAATGATTAACATCTTAATGTAGTGGACTGTTGTGTTAGAAGGAATGTCCAGGACATCTTAATGTATCTAATGTAGTGGGACCTGTGTGTTAGAGAATGTCAGACATCTATCGTAGTGGGACGGGGTGTAGAGAATGTCAGACATCTATTGTAGTGGACCTGTGTGTTAGAGATGCAGGACATCTATTGTAGTGGGACTGTCGTGTTAGCAGCATGTTCAGACATCTAATGTATCTATTGTAAGTGGACTGGTGTTAGAGAATGTCAGACATTCTAATTAATCTATTGTTAGTGGACTGTGTGTTAGAGAAGTCAAGACAACTATTGTAGTGGGACTGTGTGTTAGAGAATGTCAGAACATCTACATGTATCTATTGTAGTGGACTGTGTAGGATTAGAGAATGTTCAGACATCTAATGTAGTGGGACTGTTTTCAGCAGAATTCAGACATCTATGTAGTGCGGGACTGTGTGTTAGAGAATTCAGACATCTAATGTAGGTGGGGACTGTGTGTTAGAGATGTCAGACATCTATGCTAGTGTGACTGTGTGTTATGAGATGTCAGACATCTAACTGTAGTGGACTGTGTGTTAGAGAATGTCAGACATCTAATGTATCTAATGTAGTGGGACTGTTGTGTTAGAGAATGTCAGACATTAATGTAGGGCGACTGTGTTGTTAGAGAATTCAAGACATCTAAGTGTAGTGGGACTGTGTGGTTAGAGAATGTACAGACATCTACATGTAGTGGGACTGTGTGTTCAGAGAATGTCAGACATCTAATGTTAGTGCGGACGGTGTTAGAGAATGTCAGACAATCTTAATGTTAAGTAGGCGACTTGTTTGTTATGAGAATGTCAGACATCTAATGTAGTGGGGACTGTGTGTTTAGAGAATGTCAGACATCTAATGTATCTAATGCTAGTGGGACTGTGTGTTAGAGAATGTCAGACATCTTAATGTATCTAAATGTAGTGGACTGTGTGTTAGAGAATGTCAGACATCTAATGTAGTGGGACTGTTGTGTTTTAGAGAATGTCAAACAATCTAATGTAGTGGGACGTGTGTTGTTAGCAAATGTTCAGCACGTCTATGTATCTTAATGCTAGTGGGACTGTGTGTTAGAGGAATGTCAGACACTCTAAATGTAGTGCGTACTGTGTGCTTTAGAGAATGTCAGAATCCTAATGTAGTGGGGGACTGTGTGTTAGAGAATGTCAGACGTCTAATGTATCTAATGTTAGTGGGACTTGTGTGTTAGAGATGTCAAACATCTAATGTAGTGGACGTGTTGTTAGAGAATTGTCAGACAATCTTAAGTGTATCTAATGTAGTGGGACTTGTGTGTTTAGAGAATGTCAGACACTAATGTAGTGGGATGTGTGTTAAAGAATGTCAGACATCTAATGTTAGTGGGGACTATTGGTTAGAGAATTGTCAGACATCTAATGTATCTAATGTAGTGGGACTGTGGTGTAGAGGAATGTCAGGACATCCTAATGTAGTGGCGACTGTGTGGTAGAGAATGTCAGACATCTAATGTAGCTGGGCTGTGTCGTTAGAGAATGTCAGACACCTTAATGTAGTGGGACTGCTGTGTAGAGAATGTCCAAACATCTTAATGGTATCTAATGTAGTGCGACTGTGTGTAGAGAATGTCAGACATCTAATGTATCTATTGTAGTGGGACTGTGTGTTAGAGAATGTCAGACATCTATTGTAGTGGGACTGTCTGCTTAGAGAAGTTCAGACATCTAATGTATCTATTGTAGTGGGACTGTGTGGTTAGAGAATGTCAGACAATCTAATTAGTGGCGACTGTGTGTTAGAGATGTCAGACATCTAATTGTAGTGGGAC
>NW_019947098.1:24939-47189 GCF_002910315.2 Salvelinus sp. IW2-2015 | reverse complement strand
TGCTCTACTGACTAACCACAGCCCCTCACCAACCTAAAGCTGCTCTGACTAACCCCACAGCCCCTCACCAACCCAAGCCCGCTCACCAACCTAACACTGCTCTGACTAACCCCACCCTCACCAACCTAACGCTGCTCTGACTAACCCCACAGCCCATCACCAACCTAACATGCTCTGACTAACCCCACAGCCCCACACCAACCTAACGCTGCTCTGACTAACCCCACCACCCCTCACCCAACCTAACACTGCTCTGACTACACCCACAGCCCCTCACCCAACCTAAACGCTGCTCTGACTAACCCCACAGCCCTCAACAACATAACACTGCTCTGACTAACCCCACAGCCTCTCCCCTCGCCAACCTCTAACGCGCTCTGACTAACCCCACAGCCCCTCCCTCACCAACCTAACGCCGCTCTGACGAACCCCACAGCCCCTCACCAACCTAACGCTGCTCTGACTAACCCCACAGCCCTCACCAACATAACACTGCTCTGACTAACCCCACAGCCCTCCCCTCGCCAACCTAACGCCGCTCTGACTAACCCACAGCCCCTCCCCTCACCAACTAACGCCGCTCTGACTAACCCCACAGCCCCTCCCAACCAAACACTGCTCTGACTAACCCAACATCCCCTCAACCAAACTAACGCTGCTCTGACTAACCCCACAGCCCCTCCCCAACCTAACCTTGCTCTGACTAACCCCACAGCCCCTCACCAACCTAACACCGCTCTGACTAACCCCACAGCCCTCACCAACCAAACACCGCTCGATACCCCACAGGCCTCCGATAACCCCACAGCTCACCACATAACACGCTCTGACTAACGCCCCACAGCCCTCACCAACCTAACACCGCTCTGACTAACCCCACAGACCCCTCACCAACCAAACACTGCTGCTGAAACCCAACATCCCCTCACCAACCAACCCTGCTCTGACTAACCCCACAGCCCCTCACCAACCTAACCCTGCTTCTGACTAACCCCACAGCCCTCTGACTAACCCCACAGCCCTCACCAACCTAACACTGCTCTGACTAACCCCACAGCCCCTCACCAACCTAACACTGCTCTGACTAACCCCACAGCCCTCACCAACCTAAACACGCTCTGACTAACCCCCTCCTCACAAACCTAACACTGCTCTGACAACAACAGCCCCTCACCACCTAACACTGCTCTGACTAGGAGCAGCCTCAGGAGGCTGAAGAAATTTGGCTTGTCACCAAAAGCACTCACAAACTTCTACAGATGCACAATCGAGAGCATCCTGTCGGGCTGTATCACCGCCTGGTACGGCAAACTTGCTCCGCCCACAACCGTAAGGCTCTCATGAGGGTAGTGAGTTGCAGAACGCATCACCAGGGCAAACTACCTGCCGCTCAGGACACCTAACCACCCGATGTCACAGGAAGGCATAAAGATCATAAGGACACAACCACCAGCCATGCCTGTTCACCCCGCTATCATCCAGAAGGCGAGGTCAGTACAGGTGCATCAAAGCAGGGACCGAGAGACTGAAAAACAGCTTCTATCTCAAGGCCATCAGAACTGTTAAACAGCCACCACTAACATTTAGCCGGCGCTGCCAACATACTGACTCAACTCCCACTGTTAAAAATGGGAATTTATGGAAATTATGTAAAATGTACCACTAGCCACTTTAAGCAATGCCACTTAATACAATGTTTACATACCCTACATACCCATCTCATATGTATATACGTACTCTATATCATTCTCTACTGCATCTGCCATCTTTATGCAATACATGTACACTAGCCACTTAAACTATGCACTTTATGTATTACATACCCTACAGTACTCATCTCATACGTATATACCGTACTCTATACCATCTACTGCATCTGCCATGCGTTCTGTACCACCACTCATTCATATATCTTTATGTACATATTCTTTATCCCTTTACACTTGTGTGTGTGTGTAAGGTAGTAGGTGGATTGTTAGGTTAGATTACTGTGGTTATTACTGCATTGTCGGACTAGAAGCACAAGCATTTCGCTAACACTCGCATTAACATCTGCTAACCATGTGTATGTGACTAATAAAATTGATTTGATTTGATTTGACTAACCCCACAGCCCTCACCAACCTAACACTGCTCTGACTAACCCACAGCCCCTCACCAACCTAACACTGCTCTGACTAACCCACAGCCCTCCCAACCTAACGCCGCTCTGACTAACCCCAGCCCCTCCCCTCAACCAACCTAACGCCGCTCTGACTAACTGACTGTGTATGTGTGTAGAGAGAGAGAGAGATAAGAGGTTAGGACTGCTGGTAATACAGTACGATTAGTGGTGTTCCACTACTGGTGACTGACTGCATGGGTCTGGGACAGTCAGCCAGTCAGCCAGAGTAGCTGTCATTATCTCCTACGGCTGTATTTAACCTGGAGCCTCCCACTCGTATTATGCTAATGACAGACTTGTGATGTCTGTGCTATGGAGGCAGACTGTAGCTCTTTTTCTGTCTCCCCTCCTCCATCACACTGGATCTGATTCTCTCTCCTTCCTTCCCATCGCTCCATCACACTGGATCTGATTCTCTCTCTCCCCTCCCTCTGTAGATCGCATTCCCTTCTTCCATCCTTCCCCTTTTAACATATCCACCGGTTTATCCCTCTTCCCTCCCTCTTTCCCTGGGGGCGATGGAGACGGAGCGGGAGACAGGACAAGCCTGCTCTGTTGAAAACATTGTTTAGGTCAGGCAGCCTCCCAGCAGTATGTTCTCTCCATCTTGACAGAGGAGAGGCACATGTCCTACACAACTCTACCCTCTCTCTCTTCACATAGTCAAGTAAGGGAGCACTTTGAAGAGCATTTGAACTCACTTCAAAGAGAAGAAGAAATTCTTTGAGGGTCTGTGTTTAGCTGCCCCCCCCCAGCTCTGAACACTCCACACACACACAAGGGTGCACACACACACACCTAAAAACTTTATCTGCTCATAATCAGATACAATAACCATGTGGATTTAGACTTAGTGAGAGACTTCCAGGAAAATATGCAATGGGTTTATGGTGTGCTATTTGTTGTATGTGTGTGAGATTGTGTGTATACAGTATGTGTGTGAGATTGTGGTATACGGTGATGTGTGTGAGATTGTGTGTATACGGTATGTGTTGAGATTGTGTGTATACGGTATGGTGGTGATGATTGTGAGTATCAGTATGTGTGTGAATTGTGAGTATACAGTATGTGTGTGAGATTGTGTGTATACGGTATGTGTGTGAGATTGTGAGTATACAGTATGTGTGTGAGATTGTGTGTATACGGTATGTGTGTGAGATTGTGTGTATACAGTATGTGTGTGAGATTGCAGGACAGGATTCACCCACGATTACAAACAACTAACTGGCTGATCAGACAAAATAGAGAAGTAGGCATACACCAAAGAGAGAGAGAGTGATGAGAGAGCATGAGATGAGAGAAAGAAAGAGGGAGGGAGAACAGAGGATGGGTAATTTCCTGAAAAGTTATCAAGACAGTGCTGTGGAATTCCCAGAGTTGATGGAGAGAGGAAGAGGACAGAGGGATCAGATATGAGACGAGAAGAGAGGACAGGGGATCAGAGGAGAAGAGAGGACATAGGGATCAGAGGAGAAGAGAGGAAGAGGGATCAGAAGAGAAGAGAGACAGAGGATAGAGGAGAAGAGCGGACAGAGGGTCAGAGGAGAAGAGAGGACAGAGGGATCAGAGATGAGAGGAGAAGAGAGGACAGAGGATCAGAGATGAGAGGAGAAGAGAGGACAGAGGATCAGATATGAGAGGAGAAGAGAGGACAGAGGATCAGAGATGAGAGAGAAGAGAGGACAGAGGGATCAGAGATGAGAGAAGAACAGAGGACAGAGGATCAGAGATGAGAGAGGACAGATGAGAGGTAGAGAAAGTAGGGGATATTTGAATCCTCTTAACAGTGACCCTGTCTAATCTTTCTAGCCATGTAGCTGCCCTGTCTATTGGAACACAGCTAGTCTCGCATACTGTCAAAATCAAAGCAATATGGCTGCTTGGTACAGAGTCATCTGTTCTCCGAGTAACCATAGCAGCTCTCTCTACACACACACACCATCTATTGTCATGTAGCAGCTCTCTCTACACACACACCATCTATTGTCATATAACTGGTCTCTCTCTATATATATATATATACATACTCACACACACACACACACACCACCTATTGTCATATAGCTGCTCTCTCTACACACACACCATCTATTTGTCATATAACTGGTCTCTCTATATATATATGTACACAACACCAGCTATTGTCTTATATAGCTGCTCTCTACACACCAACAACCATCTATTGTCATACAGCTGCTTCTATAATCACACACCATCTATTGTCTATCAGCCTGCTCTCTATATACCAACAACATTATTGTCATATAGCTGCTCCCTCTACACACACCATATATTGTCATATAGCTGCTCTCTCTAACACACCCATCTATTGTTATATAGCTGCTCTCTATACACACACACACTATCTATTGTCATATAGCTGCTAGCTACACACACACACCATCTATTGTTAATATAGCTGCTCTCTAACACACACACACTATCTATTGTCATATGCTGCTAGCTACACACACACACCATCCTATTGTCATATAGCTGCTCTCTATACACACAACACATCTATTGTCATATAGCTGCTCTCTATACACACACACTATCTATTGTCATATAGCTGCTAGCTACACACACACACCTATCTATTGTCATATAGCTGCTAGCTACACACACCACCATCTATTGTCATATAGCTGCTCTCTTATATAACACACTTCTATTGTAATATAGCTGCTCTCTATACACACACAAGCACCATCTATTGTCATATAGCTTGCTCTCTATACACACACCATCTATTGTCATATAGCTGCTCTATGTATACACACACACCATCTATTGTCATATAGCTGCTCTCTATACACACACACGCCCATCTATTGTCATATAGCTGCTCTCTATACACACACGCCACCATTCTATTGTCATATAGCTGCTCTCTATACACACACCATCTATTGTCATATATAGCTGCTCTCTATATAACACACACACCATCATTGTCATATAGCTGCTCTCCACACACAACCACACACACACACACACACACACACACCACCACACACACACACCACAGCACACCAAACATCATCATCTATTGTCATAGTAGCTGCTCTCTCTACAACACACCGTCTATTGTCATATTGCTGCTCTCTGGCTCCCTCCTCCTCCAGACAGACAGGCACAGACACACACATTGTAGTGCAGTAACTAGCACTGACTAACAGGAAGTCAGGATTACAACGCCCTCCATGGTCCCTGTTTATTTTCTGCGTCACACCAGCTGCTCACACTCAGGTGGTGGCTTTTTGCACGTGAGACTGAAACACTACTGGAAACCTGGTTTGTGTGACCTGTGTTGGTGGATGACTGAACTGAGTGTGTGTGTGTGTAAGTAATGATGAGGGGGCTGGGGGTCTGGTTAGGGCTGTCACATGCTCTAAGAGTGTGTGTGTGTGTGTGTGTGTGTGTGTGTGTGTGTGTGTGTGTTGTGTGTGGTGTGTGTGTGGTGTGGTGTGTGTGTGTGTGTGTGTGTGTGTTGTGTGTGTGTGTGGTGTGTGTGTGTGTGTGTGTGTGTGTGTGTGTGTGTGTGTGTGTGTGTGTGTGTGTGTGGAGATGAGGATCTAGCTGGTCTAGTCTGATTAGGCCGGTCACATGCTCTGTGGGAGCAAGCGTGTGGTCAAGTGTACTCTGGGTGTGTGTGGCTCGTGTGTGCTCTGCCCGCACAGCAAATAAAAGACTCATTCTATCCTGGACAATTGGATGTGTACACACACCACACACACACAGGACAATAAATGTACAACACACTTAACACAAACTCATACAGTCACCCGCCCTCCTCTCCCTAGTTCTCTCTATACAATAGGCTCTGTTGTAAGGCCGGGACTCCTGACCTAGTCACAGTGGTGTCACAGCAGTCCTGCTCAATCAAACACACACGGAGTGAACACGGTCGGTGTGTGTGTGAGAGACGGGGGAGGGGTATCCTATGGCGCCTGATGGTAATCTTTACCAGCTGTGGTGAATGGAACCTCTGACCTGTATGAGCTGATAACAGTCAACATCATGACCCCATCAGAGGACCAGATCACAACATGGTACTGGGACCAGAAACCACAGAGAGAGAGAGAAGAGAGAGAGAAGAGAGAGAGAGAGAGAGAGAGAGAGAAGAGAGAGAGAAGAGAGAGAGAGAGAAGAGACCCATGGCTTTACTGTGCGACTGCCATCTTGGTTTACTCCCATAGCCCTCCAACCAGTACACTGATGCCATTGTCCACTCTCCCTCTCCACCCCTCTCTCTCTCTCTCTGAGCACTGGGTGGAGATGGGATCCACACTGGGACTGGGGCTACAGAGCACAATAATGTCTATGGGACGGGTTTACCTCCAAGTGCTGTGAACCAGTCTCTCTATCACTGTGATTAATATCTCTGATAAAGTACTGTTCATACATTTCACTCAGAGCAACAACAATAAATAAATCATCCCTGATCAACTCCCTTTGGCACTTTGTTCCATTCCAACACACACACACACACACACACACACACACACACACACACACACACCACCCACACACACACAACACACACACACACACACACACACACACACAACACACACACACACACAACACACGAGCGGATATGGGAGGCCATGGGTCTGTCACCATGGGTCTGTCACCACAACAAACCCTCTCAAGATTCACATCAATAGTAATGTGGAAGAGGATTGATGGCACTAAAGACCAATAAAAACACACATTGTAGCAACCATCCCCATATGGAACACATGACAGAGAGGGCCACCTTGCTCCACACATATGGGAGAAATCTGGAGACCAAAGTCAGTGTGGTACCCAGGCTTCAGCTGGAGTTAACTTACACACACAGTTCAAACGCATGTTTTCAAGCCCTGCACTTCAATCACCCAGCCCCATGATCTTACAGTTTCCTGTATACTGTGCACACAGTGATTTCCCCTCATCAGGAATACTATTGTAATCCAGTGTGCCTGTGAGTTGACTCTCCAAGGGACACGTGACTCCCTGCTTCATTCCTGTCTCCTGCTCCCACAGCCACTGTGAAATTCACACTCACAAGGATGAGGCCGTTGTGTGTGTGTGTGTGTGTGTGTGTGTGTGTGTGTGTGTGTGTGTGTGTGTGTGTGAGAGAGTGAGAGTGAGAGTGAGAGCAGTCTTGTTCTTCTATCCAGAGGACAAAGGCTATTTTAAGTTTAGGGTTTGGTTTAGGGTTACAATTAGGATTAGGTTAGGTCAGTAGGGTTGGAGAAAATAGGATTTTGAAGGAAAAATTTTAGTCCCCACAAGGATAGAAACACAAGTATGTGTGATAGGTCAGAGAGATGAGGGGAGAGACACGCTAGAGAAAGATAAAAGGGGAAAGAGTGAAAGAGGAGGAAGGCTGCGATGAATGTAGAAAATAGTAAAAAATTAAGAAAAAACATGGAATGAGTAGGTGTGTCCAAACTCTATCTATCTATCTATCATATATATACATACAACACACACACACACACCACACACACACACACACACACACACACACACACACACAACACACACACACACACCACACACACACACACACACCACACACACAACACACAATTGAAGTGCAAGTTTACATACACTTAAGTTGGAGTCATTAAAACTCATTTTCAACCACTCCACAAATTGCTTGTTACAAAACTATAGTTTTGGCAAGTCGGTTAAGACATCTACTTGTGCATGACACAAGTCATTTTACCAACAGACAGTTTTTTCACTTATTCACTGTATACACAAATCCAGTGGGTCATAGTTTACATAACTAAGTTGACTGTGCCTTTAAACAGCTTGGAAAAATCCAAAAATGATGTACGGCTTTAGAAGCTTCTGATAGGCTAATTGACCATTTGAGTCAATTAAGAGGTGTACCTGTGGATGTATTTCAGGCCTACCTTCAAACTCTGCCTCTTTGCTTGACATCATAGGAAAATCAAAAGAAATCAGCCAAGACCTCAGAAAATAAAATGGTAGACCTCTACAAGTCTGGTTCATCCTTGGGAGCAATTTCCAAACGCCTGAAGATACACGTTCATCTGTACAAACATAGTACGCAAGTATAACACCATGGGAACACGCAGCCATCATACCGCTCAGAAAGGAGACGCGTTCTGTCTCCTAGAGATTAATGTACTTTGGTGCGAAAAGTACAAATCAATCCCAGAACAGCAGCAAAAGACCTTGTGAAGATGCTGGAGGAAACAGGTACAAAACTATCTATATCCACAGTAAAACGAGTCCTATATTGACATAACCTGAAAGTCCACTCAAAGGAAGAAGCCACTGCTCCAAAACCGCGATAAAACAGACACTCGGTTTGCAACTGCACATGGCGACAAGATCGTACTTTTTGGAGAAATGTCCTCTGGTCTGATGAAACTAAAAAGAACTGTTTGGCCATAATGACCATTGTTATGTTTGGAGGATAAAGGGGACGCTTGCAAGCCGAAGAACACCATCCCAACCGTGAAGCACGGGGTGGCAGCATCATGTTGTGGGGGTGCTTTGTTGCAGAGGGACTGGTGCACTTCACAAAATAGATGGCATCATGAGGATGGAAAATAATGTGGATGGAAAATAATGTGGATACATTGAAGCAACATCTCAAGACATCAGTCAGGAAGTTAAAGCTTGGTTGCAAATGGGTCTTCCAAATGGACAATGAACCCAAGCATACTTCCAAAGTTGTGGCAAAATGACTTAAGGACAACAAAGTCAAGGTATTGGAGTGGCCATACAAAGCCTGACCTCAATCCTATAAAAGATTTGTGGGCAGAACTGAAAAAGTGTGTGCGAGCAAGGAGGCCTACAAACCTGACTCAGTTACACCAGCTCTGTCAGGAGTAATGTGCCAAAATTCACCCAACTTATTGTGGGAAGCTTGTGGAAGGCCCCCCAAAACGTTTGACCCCAAGTTAAACAATTTAAAGGCAATGCTACCAAATACTAATTGAGTATATGTAAACTTCTGACCCACTGGAATGTGATGGAAGAAATAAAAGCTGAAATAAATCATTCTCTACTATGATTCTGACATTCCACATTCTTAAAATAAAGTGGTGATCCTAACTGACCTAAGACAGGGATTTTTTACTAGGATTAAATGTCAGAAATTGTGAAAAACTGAGTTTAAATGTATTGTTTTTGAAAGAAAAGCAAAAAAATTTTGTCCATTAAAATAACATAAAATTTATCAGAAATACAGTGTAGACATTGTTAATGTTGTAAATGACTATGGTGGCTGGAAACGGCTGATTTTTGACGGAATATCTACATAGGAGTACAGAGGCCCATTATCAGAAACCATCACTCCTGTGTCCAATGGCACGTTGTGTTGCTAATCTAAGTTAATCATTTTAAACGGCTAATTGATCATTAGAAAACCCTTTTGCAATTATGTTAGCACAGCTGAAAACTGTTGTCCTGATTAAAGAAGCATAAAACTGGCCTTCTTTAGACAAGTTGAGTATCTGGAGCATTAGCATTGTGGTTCGATTACAGGCTCAAAATGGCCAGAAAACAAAGAACTTTCTTCTGAAACTCGTCAGTCTATTCTTGTTCTGAGAAATGAAGGCTATTCCATGCGAGAAATTGTGAGAAACTAAGCAAGAGGAACAAGTACATTAGAGTGTCTAGTTTGAGAAACAGATGCCTCACAAGTCCTCAACTGGCAGCTTCATTAAACAGTACCCGCAAAACACCAGTCTCAACGTCAACAGTGAAGAGGTGACTCCGGGATGCTGGACTTCTAGGCAGAGTTCCTCTGTCCAGCCTCAACGTCAACAGTGAAGAGGTGACTCCGGGATGCTGGCCTTCTAGGCAGAGTTCCTCTGTCCAGTGTCTGTGTTCTTTTTCCCATCTTAATCTTTTCTTTTTATTGGCCAGTCTGAGACATGGCTTTTTCTTTCCAACTCTGCCTAGGCCAGCATCCCGGAGTCGCCTCTTCACTGTTGACATTGAGACTGGTGTTTAGCGGGTACTGCGGGGACATTTCTAAGTGACCCCAAACTTTGAACAGTAGTGTGTGTATATATAAATAAATAAAGACTTACTGGTGGGCTAAGCTCCATATCTGTTCCAATACTGTGACTCTACAGGCCTGGACACTATCCATAGACTATAAGGAGGATGAGACCAGAGGAAATGTGGAGAAGGGGTGAGGAGAGGATGAGAGGAAGAGAAGAGTGAGGTAGTGTGAGGAGAGAATAAGGAAGAAGAGGAGGACAGAGGCGAGGAGGAGAAGGAAGGAGGTGGATCTCACATCGTTAAGATGTATTAAGACCCAAAAGGACTTATTCAATGAGGAATTAATACAAAAGGAAAACACCCCCCTCCCTACAAACTGTGATTTGCAATTAGTGTGTTAAACCAGTCTGTCCTCATCAGACCCCATCTGCAACAGACACCAWGTTAATCACASCACAGTAAAGACCTTACGTAAGCCCCAACCCTAAACAGGGCGACCCCATCGCTCTTCTGCTCTCACTGCTTCCAGATTATGTGTGGTTTATCAGTGCTTAGTCTAATCTCTGTTTTGTGAAGTCAGAAATACAAGAGACTACAAGCCAGCCCATTCAAACAGTCAGTGGTGACTGGTTAGGTTAGATACTTGGCTGTTGAACTGTGTAGATCTCTCAGATTATGGCTTCCTATTCTCTGTCCTGATTGAAGCAATTGCATTGCAATGTGTCACCTACGTATTATTCTAGACTGTACAGATTAGTCCAAAGTGTATGTCAAAGTCTGTTGTGTTGTTATCAGTGAGTAAATTGTGTGTTATGGTGAGTGTGTGTGGCTGTGAGGGAGATCAGGACAGAGTCTGTGTGACGAATCCAGGCTAAGCAGTGAGCCACCTGGGGGATGATACTGTACAGCCTGAGGCCTGGATGGATGGATTACTGGCTCATTACACTACAGGGTCACAGACCTAACAGTAACACGGAACACAAACCGGCTGTGCGCGATCGTGCATACATTTATTTTGTATGCCAAATACACTAAACGAGATCACAACACGCAGGTTAAAATAGCAAAACAAACTCTGAACCAATGACATTAATTTGGGGACAGGTCGAAAAGCATTAAACATGTATGGCAATTTAGCTAGTTAGCTTGCACTTGCTAGCTAATTTGTCCTATTTAGCTAGCTTGTTTTATTTTACCTGAAATGCACAAGGTCCTCTACTCCGCCAATTAATCCACACATAAAACGGCCAACCGACTCGTTTCTAGTCATCTCTCCTCCTTCCAGGCTTTTTCATCTTTGAATTTATATGGTTTGGCATCTAAACTTTCATAGTATTACCACGACTACCGGCAAAACAGTTAGTCTTTCAATCACCCACGTGGGTATAACCAATGAGGAAATGGCACGTGGGTAACTGCTTCTATAAACCAATGAGGAGATGGGAGAGGCAGGACTTTCAGCGTGATCTGCGTCAGAAATAGAAAGGAGTTCTATTTTAGCCCTTGGCATCCAGACGCTCGTTGGCGCGCGCGAGCAGTGTGGGTGCAATAATTGAATAACATGGATTTCTACATGGATTTTGCGACGCTCACGCATGCGACGTGCCCGGTCTGGTCAGCATGTAAGCCTAGGGTCATCACTAAAATAGCTTGAATTGGTGTTCCAGTGTATGGGGGTCAGTGCCATAACAGAAGGCTATATGGGACCTGAGTTGGTGTCCATAAATGATGGGCTTCAGAGTCACATGTGATAGGCTGCATGTGGTCAGACTAGTTATACAGTAGGGAGGGACAATTGACCTTTTTGACTGTTCTAGTTCTCGCATAATTTTTTTGTCGCTCGAGTACTATTTTTAGAACAAGGAAACAAATATGTGCGCATTTATCTTCTGTTTATGCCAACAGTGAGCAACAACGCCTCATTTATCATAACCATTACGGATAACGAATCCTAATTGCTAAATTGCCTCATTCTTATATACAGTATATCACAAAAGTGAGTACACCCCTCACATTTTTTTAAATATTTGAGTATATATTTTCATGTGACAACACTGAAGAAATGACACTTTGCTACAATGTAAAGTAGTGAGTGTACAGCTTGTATAACTGTGTAAATTTGCAGTCCCCTCAAAATAACTCACACAGCCATTAATGTCTAAACCGCAGGCAACAAAAGTGAGTACACCCCTAAGTGAAAATGTCCAAATTAGCACTTCCTAAGGCTTCCACTAGATGTCAACAGTCTTTAGAACATTGTTTGATGCTTCTACTGTGAAGGGGGAGAGAATGAGAGCTGTTTCAACCAGAGGTCTGGCAGAGTGGCATGAGCTCAGTCTAGCGCGCGCCCGTGAGAGTTAGCCGCGTTCCATTGCATTTCTACAGACAAAGGAATTCTCCGGTTGAAACATTATTGAAGATTTCTGTTAAAAACATCCTAAAGATTGATTCTATACATCGTTTGACATGTTTCTACGAATTGTAACGGAACTTTTTGACTTTTCGTCTGGACCTAGTGCTCGCGCCTCATGAATTTAGATTTGTGAACTAAACGCGCAAACAAAAAGGAGGTATTTGGACATAAATGATGGGCTTTATCGAACAAAACTAACATTTATTGTGGAACTGGGATTCCTGGGAGTGCATTCTGATGAAGATCATCAAAGTGAATATTTATAATGCTATTTCTGACATCTGTTGACTCCACAACATGGCGGGTACCTCTATGGCTTGTTTTTGTGTCTGAGCGCCGTACTCAGATTATTGCATGTTGTGCTTTTTCAGTAAAGGTTGTTTGAAATCTGACACAGCGGTTGCATTAAGGAGAAGTGGATCTATAATTCCATGCATAACACTTCTTTTATCAATGTTTATTATGAGTATTTCTGTAAATTGATGTGGCTCTCTGCAAAATCACCGGATGTTTTGGAAGCAAAACATTACTGAACATAACGCGCCAATGTAATCTAAGATTTTTGGGTATAAATATGAACTTTATCGAACAAAACATACATGTATTGTGTAGCATGAAGTCTTATGAGTTTCATCTGATGAAGATCATCAAAGGTTAGTGATTCATTTTATCTTTATTTCAGCTTTTTGTGACGCCTCTCTTTGGCTGGAAAAAATGGCTGTGTTTTTCTGTGACTAGGTGCTGACCTAACAATCGTTTGGTGTGCTTTCGGCGTAAAGCCTTTTTGAAATCGGACACTGTGGCTGGATTTACAACAAGTTTCTTTAAAATTGTGTAAAATACTTGTATGTTTGAGGAATTTTAATTATGAGATTTCTGTTGTTTGAATTTGGTGCCCTGCACTTTCACTGGCTGTTGTCATATCGATCCCGTTAGTGGGATTTCAGCCCTAAGAAGTTCACTTCTCTCTCTCTCTCTGCTCCTCCAGGTATGCTCATGATTTGTTTGTTCCTTTGTAGTTTTGCATAGTTTTCACTCAGTCATGATCACACACACATATTCACGCATCCATGCACTTTACATACACCTTACATTATGATACTTCCACACCTCATTCCTTTTTCTTAGTTTAAGTTAATAGTTTTGTTTATAATAAAGAACACTTTTAATTGGCCTATACCTGTTGTTCGCGTCCCCTCATTTTTGTCACAGGCTATGAGCCGGCTTGTGACAGTATGTACAGTGAGGGAAAAAAGTATTTGATCCCCTGTTGATTTTGTACGTTTGCCCACTGACAAAGAAATGATCAGTCTAATTTTAATGGTAGGTTTATTTGAACAGTGAGAGACCGAATAACAACAAAAAAATCCAGAAAAACGCATGTCAACAATTTTCTAAATTGATTTGCATTTTAATGAGGGAAATAAGTATTTGACCCCTCTGCAAAACATGACTTAGTACTTGGTGGCAAAACCCCTGTTGGCAATCACAGAGGTCAGATGTTTCTTGTAGTTGGCCACCAGGTTTGCACACATCTCAGGAGGGATTTTGTCCCACTCCTCTGCAGATCTTCTCCAAGTCATTAAGGTTTCTGAGGCTGACGTTTGGCAACTCGAACCTTCAGCTCCCTCCACAGATTTTCTATGGGATTAGTGACAGTTTTATACCCTGAGCCCAGGTGGCTCCAATCACTCACGACCCTCCTCTGCCTGCAGGAGGAACCGCCCCCTGCACTGCAGAGGAGGAGCCGTGACAATACATACATACATACATACATACATACATACATACATACATACATACATACATACATACATACATACATACATACATACATACATACATACATACATACATATATATATATTCAGTCAATAAAAAAACAAGTGCCATTTAAGATTAATTTATTGAAACTATAATATCGTCAGGTTATATTATATCGTGGAACACAATCTTGAAAAAGGTAGTAACCTCAGCAATGTGGTGCTTGCTTGTAGAAGCCTATGGCTATGCAATGGCATAGCCTTGTTTTGTTAATTTAGCAGACAAGACGCTCTTATTTCCAAGCCCTTATCACAGTCAAGACATCTATTTTACAGTAAAAAAACCTGATGTAATATAACAGAATAGTACCAAGTGATTCGTATCTCCCATCTGGAACAGTTATTCTCAGAGTGATCATTTGAAACTGGGCTACATTTTCTCAAGTTGAAAGACACATTTTTCAAGGTTACAAACCAAAATCAGTCTTCTTTTTGATATACAGACGTTGGATTTAGTGTATTATGCCCGTTCCTTGGAATTTTCTAAATTGATTAACAATACTACATTGAACACTGCATGGGGATGAGTTATGTCCAGGACATCTGTTTGGTGAGGAGGCCTAGACTTGATAAAAATTGTTGTTTTCATTCATTTTTACGATATAGCCAATTTTGACTTTGTGGCTGTGGTAACCAGTGACAACCGCAAATTACCCTAAGCGGAAAATTACAAAATTATTCCCAAACTGCAGCTCATTGTTGGAACATTATTTCTGAGAAAGGGAATTTAGGGAGCAGCATTGTGTGATGCTTGGCTTGGGTAATTTTTTGTTGTGTCCCGCAAATGCACATGTACAAATAGAACACTAGTCAAAGCAAATTAACGTTGTCTTCAAGAGAGAATTTTGACCAAATAGATTTACAGTATTTGAAAAAAATTATCTCTGGTAAAGATTGGGTTGACGTCAGTTTGAGTACTCAACCTCAAATCAAATCAAATTTGATTGGTCACATACACATGGTTAGCAGATGTTAATGCGAGTGTAGCGAAATGCAGTGATATCTAACAAGTAATCTAACAAATTCACAACAACAACCGTATACACACAAATGTAAGGGATGAATAAGAATATGTACATATATGGATGAGCGATGGCCGTGCGGCATAGACAAGATGAGATGAGTGATATAGGATATGTAAACATTATTAAAATGGCCTTATTTAAAGTGACTAATGATAGGCATAGGCAAGATGCAGTAGATGGTATAGAACAGTATATACACATGAGATGAGTAATGTAGGATATGTAAACATTATTAAAGTGCCGTTATTTAAGGTGACTAGTGATACCTTTATAAAGTAAATTTCTTAAAGTGGCCAGAGATTTGAGTCTGTATGTTGGCAGCAGCCTCTCTATGTTAGTGATGGCTGTTTAACAGTCTGATGGCCTTGAGATAGAAGCTGTTTTTCAGTCTCTCGTTCCCAGCTTTGATGCACCTGTATTGACCTCGCCTTCTGGATGATAGCAGGGTGAACAGGCAGTGGCTCGGGTGGTTGTTGTCCTTGATGATCTTTTTGGCCTTCCTGGACAATCGGACCACCATTTTATTACGTTTGCAATCGCAACAAATAATCTGCTCAGACCCCAACCAAGGATCATCAAAAGTCATGCTATAAATTCTCAGACAACCCAAAGATTCCTTGATGCCCTACCAGACTTCCTCTGCCTACCCAAGGACGTCAGAGGACACAAATCAGTTAACCACCTAACTGAGGAACTCAATTTAACCTTGCGCAATACCCTAGATACAGTCGCACGCCTAAAAACTAAAAACATTTGTCATAAGAAACTAGCTCCYTGGTATACAGAAAATACCCGAGCTCTGAAGCAAGCTTCCAGAAAATTGGAACGGAAATGGCGCCACACCAAACTGGAAGTCTTCCGACTAGCTTGGAAAGACGGTACCGTGCAGTATCGAAGAGCCCTCACTGCTGCTCGATCATCCTATTTTTCCAACTTAATTGAGGAAAATAAGAACAATCCGAAATGTCTTTTTGATACTGTCGCAAAGCTAACTAAAAAGCGCATTCCCCAAGTGAGGATGGCTTTCACTTAAGCAGTAATACATTCATGAACTTCCTTGAGGAAAAGATCGTGATCATTAAAAAGCAAATTACGGACTCCTCTTTAAATCTGCGTATTTCTCCAAAGCTCAGTTGTCCTGAGTCTGCACAACTCTGCCAGGACTAGGATCAAGGGAGACACAAGCTTTTTAATCTTATATCTCTTGACACATTGATGAAAATAGTCATGGCCTCTAAACCTTCAAGCTGCATACTGGACCCCATTCCAACTGAACTACTGAAAGAGCTGCTTCCTGTGCTTGGCCTCCTATGTTGAAAATAAAATGGCTCTCTATCCACCGGATGTGTACCACAAACTCACTAAAAGTGGCCGTAATAAGCCTCTCTTTGAAAAAGCCAAACCTTGACCCCAAAATATTTTTTAAATAACGGCCTATATCGAATCTCCCATTCCTCTCAAATTTTAGAAAAAGCTGTTGCGCAGCAATTCACTGCCTTCTTGAATACAACAATGTATACGAAATGCTTCAGTCTGGTTTTAGACCCCATCATAGCACTGAGACTGCACTTGTGAAGTGGTAAATTACCTTTTAATGGCGTCAGACCGAGGTCTGCATCTGTCCTCGTGCTCCTAGACCTTAGTGCTGCTTTTGATACCATCGATCACCACATTCTTTTGGAGAGATTGGAACCCAAATGGCTCTACACGGACAAAAGTCTGGCCTGGTTCAGATCTTATCTGTCGGAAAGATATCAGTTTGTCTCTGTGGATGGTTTGTCCTCTGACAAATCAACTGTAAATGTCGGTGTTCCTCAAGGTTCCGTTTTGGACCACTATTGTTTTCACTATATATTTTACCTCTTGGGGATGTCATTCGAAAACATAATGTTAACTTTCACTGCTATGCGGATGACACACAGCTGTACATTTCGATGAAACATGGTGAAGCCCCAAAATTGCCCTCCCTGGAAGCCTGTGTTTCAGACATAAGGAAATGGCAAATGTTCTATTTATTAAACTCGGACAAAACAGAGATGCTAGTTCTAGGTCCCAAGAAACAAAAGATCTTCTGTTGAATCTGACAATTAATCTTTGATGGCTGTACAGTCGTCTCAAATAAAAATGTGAAGGACCTCAGCGTTACTCTGGACCCTGATCTCTCTTTTGACGAACATGTCAAGACTTTTTCAATCTACGTAACATTGCAAAAATCTGACCTTTTTTGTCCAAAATTATGCAGAAAAATGTATCCATGCTTCTGTCACTTCTAGGTTAGACTACTGCAATGCTCTACTTTCGGCAACCGGATAAAGCACTAAATAAACTTCAGTAAGTGCTAAATACGGCTGCTAGATCCTGACTAGAACCAAAAAGTTGATCATATCACTCCAGTGCAGGCCTCTCTATACTGACTTCCTGTTAACCTTTCACGATATCCTACCCGGGGTCCGAGCTCTCACCACCCCCCCCACCCCCACACCGAGTAGCATAGCCTAGCATAGCGTCACAATTAAATAGTAGCATCTAAATATCATTAAATCACAAGTCCAAGACACCTAATGAAAGATACAGATCTTGTGAATAAAGCCACCATTTCAAGATTTTTAAAAATGTTTTACAGGGAGACAAAAATATGTAAATCTATTAGCTAAAACACGTTAGCAAAATACACAAATTTCTTTGTCCACCATTTTTTTTCTCCACCAGTAGCTATCACCAATTCGGCTAAACTAAGATATTGATAGCCAATAACTAATAAAAACCTCATCAGATGACAGTCTGATAACATATTTATAGGTATAGGATAGGTTTGTTAGAAAAAAGTGCATATTTCAGGTAGAAATCACAGTTTACAATTGCCACCGACCATCACAACTCGACTAGAATTACTATAGAGAGCAACGTGTATGACCAATTTACTCATCATAAAACATTTCATAAGAATAGACAAAGCATAGCAATGGAAAGACCCAGATCTTGTGATTCCAGACAATATTTCAGATTTCTAAGCGTTTTACAGCGAAAACACAATAAATCGATAAGTTAGCATACCACATGTGCAAACGTTACCAGAGCATCCGATTCAAGCCAAAGAGAGCTAATAACGTAATCATCGCCAATATATTTATTTTTTCACTAACCTTCTCAGAATTCTCCGATGACACTCCTGAACATCATTTTACAACATACATATACAGTTTGTTCGAAAATGTGCATATTTAGCCATACAAAACCGTGGTTAGACAATGAAAATACTGGCAAATCAAGCCTCAAAAGTCGGCGTCATCTTTCAGAGTGATCTAGTTTAATCGAAAGCTAATCATATACTTGACTAAAAAATACAGGGTTGACAGGAATCGAAAGACAAATTAGTTCTTAATGCAACCGCTGATTTTACATTTCTAAATTATCCTTACTGTTGCAATACAGGGTTCGCAAGTGAAGCGATAACAAACAAAATGGCGGATTATGCGTTTAAAATATTTCGACAGAACCAACGATTTATCATATTAAATATTTCTTACTATGAGCGTATTTCCATCAGTTCTTGGGCAATGTATTCCTTTCTTGGGTCTAATCTTCTTTGGTCGATAGATGTCCTCTGTCCTTCGAAATGTCCACTAACATCGGACCGAGACCAGAAACGCGCGAAGGAAAGGACGGTACTTCCACGTCTTCTGTTTTATAGTGGCTCTGATTGTGCAATCGACTCATTCAAAAGCGTGATGCACGTACTGACCCAGAGGAAGACGTAGCAGTGTCGGTTTCTCTATATCATTTTCAGGCACCTTAAAACCGACCCCAGATCAGGGGTCAAAATTTCTGAAAATCTGACTCCCTGTCAGGAAAAAGTCTGTAGAAGTAGTTCTGTACCACTCAGAGACAAAATTCCAACGGCTATAGAAACTAGAAAGTGTTTTCTATCCAATAATAACAATAATATGCATATTGTACGATCAAGAATTGAGCACCGAGGCAGTTTTAATTTGGACCAAAAATGCTAATGCGGAACAGCACCCCCTATAGTGCAAGAAGTTAAGGCAAGGTGATTTCATGGTTTTACTGCTCCTACCCATCTTTCTGATTTGGGCCTGCCTACCGTACACACTACGGTCACCAAGTGCAGGACTCCTTACTGTCCCTAGAATTTCTAAGCAGCTGGAGGCAGGGCCTTTCTCCTATAGAGCTCAATTTTTATGAATGGTCTACCTATCCATGTGAGAGACGCAGGCTCGGTCTCAACCTTTAGGTCTTTATCGAGGACGCATCTCTTCAGTAGGTCCTATGATTGAATGTAGTCTGGCCCAGGAGTGTAAAGGTGAAACTGAAAAGGCACTGGAGCATCGAACCGCCCTGCTGTCTCTGCCTGCGCGGTTCCCGTCTCTCCACTGGGATTTCTGCCTCAAACCCTATTACAGGGCTGAGTCACTAGCTTACTGGTGCTTCTTCCATGCCGTCCCTAGGAGGGGTGCATCACTTGAGTGGTTGAGTCTTCCTGTATGGAATTGCCCCCCCCCCCCCCCCCTTGGGTTGTGCCGTGGCGGAGATCTTTGTGGGCTATACTCGGCCGTCTCAGGATGGTAAGTTGGTGGTTGAAGATATCCCTCTAGTTGGTGTGAGGGCAGTGCTTTGGCAAAGTGGGTGGGGTTATATCCTGCCTGTTTGGCCCTGTCCGGGGGTATCATCGGATGGGGCCACAGTGTCTCCTGACCCCTCCTGTCTCAGCCTCCAGTATTTTGCTGCAGTAGTTTATGTGTCGGGGGCTAGGTCAGCTGTTATATCTGGAGTATTTCTCCTGTCTTATGTGAATTTAAGTTCTCACCCCCCCCCCCCTCAGGACCAGCTATTGGAACCCTGACCTGTTCACCAGATGTGCTACCTGTCCCAGAACCTGCTGTTTTCAACTCTCTAGAGACAGCAGGAGCGGTAGAGATACTCAATGGTCGGCTATGAAAGCCAAACTGACATTTACTCCTGAGGTGCTGACTGTTGCACCCTCGACAACAATTGCGATTATTTTTATTTTGACCATTGCTGGTCATTTATGAACATTTGAAACATTCTTGGCCATGTTCTGTTATATTCTCCACCTGCACAGCCAAAAGAGGACTGGCCCCCTCATAGCCTGGTTCCTCCTAGTTTCTTCCTAGGTTTGCCTTTCTAGGGAGTTTTTCCTAGCCACCGTGCTTCTACACCTGCATTGCATGCTGTTTGGGTTTTAGGCTGGGTTTCTGTACAGCACTTTGAGATATCAGCTGATTGTAAGAAGGGCTATATAAATAAATTGATTTGTGACACCGGGTGATGCGTTGTGGCAGACCGCACTACCCTCTGGAGAGCCTTGCAATTGAGGGTGGTGCAGTTGCCATACCAGGCGGGGGATACAGCCTGACAGGATGCTCTTGATTGTGCATCTATAAAAGTTTGTGAGTGTTTTAGTGACAAGCCAAATTTCTTCAGCCTCCTGAGGTTGAAGAGGCGCTGTTGCGCCATTCTTCACCAAGCTGTCTGTGTGGGTGGACCATTTCAGTTTGTCCGTGATGTGTTTGCCGAGGAACTTAACTTTCCACTACTGTTCCGTCGATGTGGATGGGGCGGTGCTCCCTCTGCTGTTTCCTGAAGTCCACGATCATCTCCTTTGTTTTGTTGACATTGAGTGACGAGGTTATTTTCCTGACACCACACTCCCAGAGGCCCTCAACTCCTCCCTGTAGGCGGTTCTCGTCCATTGTTGTAATCAAGCCCACTACTGTTGTGTCGTCTGCAAACTTGATGATGAGTTGGAAGGCGTGCATGCCACGCAGTCATGGGGGAACAGGGAGTACAGGAGAGGGCTGAGAACGCACCCTTGTGGGGCCCCAGTGTTGAGGATCAACGGAGTGGAGATGTTGTTTCCTACCTTCACCACCTGGAGGCAGCCCATCAGAAAGTCCAGGACCCAGTTGGAGGGGTATTAAATGCTGAGCTGTATGTCAATGAACAGCATTCTTACATAGGTATTCCTCTTGTCCAGATGTGATAGGCAGTGTGCAGTGTGATGGCGATTGCATCGTCAGTGGACCTAATTGGGGCGGTAAGCAAATTGGGAGTGGGTCTAGGGTGTCAGGTAGGGTTGAGGTGATATAATCCTTAACTAGTCTCTCAAAGCACTTCATGATGACAGAAGTGAGTTGCTACGGGGCGATAGTCATTTAGTTCAGTTACCTTAGCTTTCTTGAGAAACAGTAACAATGGGTGGCATCTTGAAGCATGTGGGACAACAGACTGGGATAGGGATTGAATTGAATATGTTCGTTAAACACTCCAGCCAGCTGTGTCGGCGGCATGCTCTGAGGACGAAGCTAGGGATTGCCGTCTGGGCCGGCAGCCTTGCGAGGGTTAACATGTTTAAATATTTTACTCACGTTGCAGAAACAAGAGGCTTGGAACTGCATGCTCACCCTTAGAGTTATGTGATTCATGTAGCTCGATTCATACGGTTAATACGTATGGGTTATTGACTTGTCGCCATTTCGTACTATACAGTGTATGAGACCGTGGGTATTGGTAGAGTAAGTATACAGTGTATGGTGTGAATTGATGTGGCACATTGGTCAAGATAGGTGTTAACTAGGTTACTTGATGTCTGGTCAGAAGTAGGGTCAGTGATGGTGATACGAAGCCAATGGGCGTACGGTATTTACGGCATGTGTGATTGAAGCTATAGCTACTTCGTGTCAGAAGTAAGGGTTATACAGTGTATGGGTGATTGACATGTGATAGGCTACATGTGGTTCAGAGTAGAGGTTATACAGTGTATGGGTGATTACATTTGAGTAGGCTACATGTGGTCA
>NW_019947098.1:12569-24928 GCF_002910315.2 Salvelinus sp. IW2-2015 | reverse complement strand
TTTGGGTTTTTATGTGCTGCCTGCTGTTAGAGTTCAGAACTAAGTGGACATGTAGACTGAGAGCAAAGCCTTCTGAACGTGCTGTCCTCCTATGGAGCTAATCGTCTCAGTCCAATCAGTATGGCTGTGCTCCACGGACCTCCAGGCTAACTCCTTCTCCCTGGTCTCCCACCTCTCTCCCCAGGGTTTGCCTTCCAGACTGGGCCTACAAACCCGTCGAGCCCCGGCTCGGACAGGATCCAGCTGTGCACTCATCCTGGAGCTGCTGAGGAAGGAGGAGTACCATGATTTGTCATCGGCCTGGCAGGGGACTACGGAGACGTTTGTATCAATCGGACCCTGACGAGGTGGCCGGTTATGGGGGGCCCGCAAGTGCAAACCCCAGATGAACTACGACAGCTGAGCAGGGCACTCCGGTAAGGAAACTCAATGACACCAAGCGTGTCCAGCTCCATGGTGCTGTTTACACACGGATCCTAATGCACATGGCTGTCTTATGGCAGTGATCCAGGCCCCAGTTTACTCTCCAAGCTCGGCTTAGTCCCAGATATAGGGTTATTGTTACGTTGTGCACGTCTGCTTGACACAACCAGTCTCTCACACCTGCCTAAGCTGCTGTTATGACTATGACACCACACTCTAGCCCTTAAAGCACTGTATACTGTAGGCCTATCGTATTGGCACTGACCCTATCTCCATAACACTGTATACTGTAGGCCTATCGTATTGGCACTGACGCCTATCTCCCATACACTGTATACCTGTAGGCCTATCGTATGGCACTGACCCTATCTCCCATACACTGTATACTGTAGGCCTATCGTATTGGCACTGGACCCTATCTCCCAATACACTGTATACGGTAGGCCTATCGTATTGGCACTGACCCTATCTCCAATACACTGTATACTGTAGGCCTATTGTAGTTGGCACTGGCCCTATCTCCAATACACTGCTATACTGTAGGCCTAATCGTATTAGGCATGGCATCCTATCTCCCAATACACTGTATAATGTAGGCCTATCGTATTGGCAACTGGACCCTATCTCCATACACTGTATACGGTAGGCCTATCTATTGGCACTGACCCTATCTCCCAATACACTGTATACGGTAAGGCCTATCGTTTTGGCACTGACCTATCTCCCAATACACTGTATACGGTAGGCCTATCGGTATTGGCACTGACTATCTCCCAATACACTGTATACTGTAGGCCCTACGTATTGGCACTGACCCTACTCCCAATAACTGTAACACGGTAGGCCTATCGTATTGGCACTGACCCTATCTCCCATACACTGTATACGGTAGGCTACGTATTGGCACTCACCCTATCTCCCCAATACACTGTATACTGTAGGCCTATCGTATTGGCACTGAACCTATTCCCATACACTGTTTTGGCAGTGACCAGAAAGCACATGGACTCTATTGACCATCTCAAACCCCATATGCCTGCCATGGCGGTGATAATATTTGCCCATGTAATGGCAGTGACTAAAAAACAAAAAAGACTTAACTCAAACACAGCAAACACAAGCCCTTATACTGTTATGGCATTGACCTCCATGACCCGTATGACTTCCTCAACACTGTAAACCGCTACTCCTGACCACATGTAAAGCCTATCACATGTCAATCACCCATACTCTGTATAACCGCTATCTGACTACAGGTAGCCTATCACATGTCAATCCACCCATACACTGTATAACCGGCTACTCTGACTACAGGTAGCCTATCACATGTCCAATCACCCATACACTGTATAAAAGGGATGAGCATGACAAGTTGAGTACTCAACTGACGTCAACCCAATCTTTACCAGAGATTTTTTTTAAATCTCCAAAAACTGTAAACTATTTGGTCAAATTTTTATCTTGAAGACAACGTTCATTTGCTTGGGACTAGTGTTCTATTTGTACATGTGCATTTGCAGGACACAACGTCTGGGCCAATAGCTGAGTCACAGGAATGCTGTTTAGTTGCAGGGCAGGACATGAATATTGATTCCAACTCCTACAAGAGGAGAGAGGTTGCCGCTAGCCCTGTCAGGCGTTCTCAGATGAAGAGTGTTCTAGAAGGTGTGTTGTAGAAGAGGAAAGAGGATTAGTGAGGCCTATTTGTGTTCGCTCTTTTATTTTTCTGTCTGTAGCTTAGGGATGTATTTGGGATCCATCTGTACATCAGTCTGGTTCTGTTTCTACTGTTATTAACGTGTACACAGTGCTGCACATTATCGAGTGTGGCTGCTTGTCACTCACACCTGCCTGACCTGGCCTCTTCTCTGCCCTCCTCCTCTTCTTTCCTCCACTCTACTTTGTGTTGTATCTGACTCATGGTAGACTGGGTGTAGAAACCACAACTTCCTGTCACCGTCACTGCTAGGGCGTCCACCCAACCACAACAGTCCTGCGCCGGAAACACTCACTGATCTCCCTGCAGTGATACTACTCTAATAGTGAACACTCACTGATCTCCCTGCCGTGATACTACTCTAATTAGTGAAACACTCACTTGATCTCCCTGCCGTGATTAACTACTCTAATCAGTGAAACACTCACTGATCTCCCTGCGTGATACTACTCTAATAGTGAACACTCACTGCATCTCCCTGCCGTGATACTACTCTAATAGTGAACACTCACTGATCTCCCTGCGTGATACTACTCTAATAGTGAACACTCACTGATCTCCCTGCGTGATACTACTCTAATAGTGAACACTCACTGATCTCCCTGCAGTGATACTACTCTAATAGTGAACACTCACTGATCTCCCTGCAGTGATACTCTCAATAGTGAACACTCACTGATCTCCCTGCGTGATACTACTCTAATAGTGAACACTCACTGATCTCCCTGCAAGTATACTACTCTAATAGTGAACACTCACTGATCTCCTGCGTGATACTACTCTAAAGTGAACACTCACTGATCTCCCTGCCGTGATACTACTCTAATAGTGAACACTCACTGATCTCCCTGCCGTGATACTACTCTAATAGTGAACACTCACTGATCTCCCTGCAGTGATACTACTCTAATAGTGAACACTCACTGATCTCCCTGCAGTGATACTACTCTAATAGTGAACACTCACTGATCTCCCCTGCAGTGATACTACTCTAATAGTGAACACTCACTGATCTCCCTGCAGTGATACTACTCTAATAGTGAACACTCACTGATCTCCTGCCGTGATACTACTCTAATAGTGAACACTCACTTGACTCCCTCCCGTATACTACTCTAATTGTGAACCACTCACTGATCTTCCTCGCCGATGATTACTATCTCGTAATACTGTGAACACTCACTGATCTCTCCCTGCCGTGATACTACTCTAATACTGAACACTCACTGATCTCCCTGCCGTGATACTACTCTAATAGTGGAACACTCACTGATCCTGCGTGACTCCTAATAGTGACTCACTGATCTCCTGGGGATACTACTCTATAGTGAAGAACATCCTCGTATCACTCTTTGAACACTGTCTCCTGCTGTACTCAAGTGAAGAATGATACCTCAGTGATACTCTCTAATAGTGAACACGTCACTGATCTCCCTGCAGTTATACTACTCTAATAGTGAACACTCACTGATCTCCCTGCAGTGATACTACTCTAATAGTGAACACTCACTGATCTCCCTGCCGTGATACTACTCTAATAGTGAACACTCACACACACGACCACAACATTGGTGCTCTTTCTATGTCTGTGGAATACTTTTCATAATGAAAACCTCTCCACCTCTTTCCCTGAATCTGTCACTCTTTCCTACTGACAGAGGAAACAACATGACCTAGTCCTCCCTCCCTCCCTCCCCCAAATGTACAACGGAAAGTCAAAGTGTGAAAGGCAGAAACAGACTGTGGGTGTGGGCACATGTTCATGAGTGTTTGTTTGTTTGTCTGCCTGCTCGACTGACCTTGATGTAAATGTGTATTCAAGATTGAGAATACGCCAATATGTGAGTGAATGAGTGTATATTAATGAGGCTTGAATGACGAGTTGAATGCACTTGACAGGCTATTTCCTCACATGCGTGTGGTCATGAAGATGTTACAAATCTGAGCCAGACTGGGTGTTAGCATCACAGGAGTGTTACATAGTTTAAATCAGAGAGAAACACTGATCACCTACTGTTCAATATGACTAACATCCTCTCTACATAACCATTACTCTGCCAGAGAAGAACAGGAGTCCAGAGTTCTGTGATAAAAATCAGGCCTAGTCAATGCCGACCAATCCCATTCATCAGGGTTTGAGGCCTCCAACTTTCTCCTGACTCACGTGGCAGGATCTATACATATATAGACCGCATTTGAAATATGAAAACATCTGACAAATGAACATTTCAGGGTGAACTATCCCTTTAAGGTCTAGCGACATCATGGGTGTGTATCATGGGTGTGTCACTACAGCAGAAAAGCCACTACTAGTACAGATGAGCCGTGAAAAGCATCAAAATAACCAAATGTAGCTAGATGTTGGAGGGACTTTCTAGATGACGGACAGATTGATAGATAAACTCAGCAAAAAAAGAAAAGTCCTCTCACTGTCAACTGCGTTTATTTTCAGCAAACTTAACATGTGTAAATATTTCTATGAACATAAGATTCAACAACAGACAAACTGAACACGTCCAAAGACATTGTGACTAACAGAAATGGAATCATGTGTCCCTGAACAAAGGGGGGGTTAAAATCAAAAGTCAGTATCTGGTGTGGCCACCAGCTGCATTAAGTACTGCAGTAACATCTCCTCCTCATGGGACTGCACCAGATTTGCCAGAATCTTGCTGTGAGATGTTACCCCACTCTTCCACCAAGGCACCTGCAAGTTCCCAGACATTTCTGTGAGGAAATGGCCCCAACCCTCACCATCCGATCTTATAGGTCCCAGATGTGCTCAATGGATTGAGAATCTGGGCTCTTCGCTGGCCATTGCAAAACACTGACATTCCTGTCTTGCAGAAATCACGCACAGAACGAGCAGTATGGCTGGTTGCATTGTCATGCTGGACGTCAGGATGAGCCTGCAGGAAGGGTACCACATGAGGGAGGAGGAGTGCTTCCCTGTAACGCACAGCGTTGAGATTGCCTGTAATGACAACAAGCTCAGTCCGATAGGCTGTGACACAGCGCCCCAGACCATGACGGACCCTCCACCTCCAAAATCGATCCCGCTCCAGAGTACAGAGCTCGGTGTAAACGCTCCTTCGACGATAAACGCGAATCCGACCATCACCCCTGGTGAGGAAAAAAACACGACTCGTCAGTGAAGAGCACTTTTTTGCCAGTCCTGTCTGGTCCAGAGATGGTAGGTTTCTGCCCCATAGGCGACGTTGTTGCCAGTGAGTCTGGTGAGGACCTGCCTTACAACAGGCCTACAAGCCCTCAGTCCAGCCTCTCTCAGCCTATTGCAGACAGTCAGTACTGATGGAGGGATTGTGCGTTCCGGTGTAACTCGGGCAGTTGTTGTTTCCATCCTGTACCTGTCCCGCAGGTGTGATGTCCGGATGTACGGATCCTGTGCAGATGTTACACGTGGTCTGCCACTCGAGGACGATAGCTTGTCCTCCGTCTTCCTGTAGCGCTGTCTTATGCGTCTCACAGTACGGACATTGCAATTTATTGCCCTGGCACATCTGCAGTCCTCATGCCTCCTTGCAGCATGCCTAAGGCACGTCCACGCAAGATGACAGGGACCCTGGCATCTTTCTTGTGGTGTTTTCAGAGGCAGTAAAAAGGCCTCTTTAGTGTCCTAAGTTTCATAAACTGTGACCTTAATTGCCTACCGTCCTGTAAGCTGTTAGTGTCTTAACGACCGTCCCACCAGGTGCATTTTCATTAATTGTTAATGGTTCATTGAACAAACGTGGGAAACAGTGTTTTAAACTAGAGGTCGACCGATTATGAATTTTTCAACCCGTTACCGATTATGGAGACCAAAAAAGCGATACCGATTAATTCGGCCATTTTTTTTTTTTATACATATATATTTGTAATAATGACAATTAAAACAATACTGAATTAACAATGAACACTTTTATTTTAACTTAATATAATACAAAATAAAATCTTATTAGCCAGAAGTAAATTATAAACATCCTGAATTTGGTTGATTAAGCAAAAAACACAGTGTTCGAGAAAAAAGTAAAAGTGGCAATATGTGCCATGGAAAAAAGATAACGTTTAAGTTCCTTGCTCAGAACATATGAAGAATGGTGGTTCAATATTCCCAGATCTTCAATATTCCCAGTTAAGAAGTTTTAGGTTGTAGTTATTATAGGAATTATGACGCGTCGACTATTATCTCTCGTATACATTTGTATTTCATATACAGTTGAAGTCGGAAATTTACATACACCTTAGCCAAATGCAGTTAAACTCAGTTTTTCACAATCCTGACATGTAATACCTAGTTAAAAAGCCCCGTCTTAGGTCAGTTAAAAATAAAGTGGTGATCCTAAGAGATGTGAAATGGCAGAATAATAGTTGAGCTTTTATTTCTTTCATCACATTCCTAGTGAGTCAGAAGTTACCATATACCCAATTAGCATTTGGTAGCATTGCGCTTTAAATTGTTTAACTTGGGTCAAACGTTTTGGGTAGCCTTCCACAAAGCTTCCCAACAATAAGTTTGGTGAATTTGTCACATTCCTCCTGACAAAGCTGGTGTAAACTGAGTCAGGTTGTAGGCCTCCTTTACTGTGGATATAAGATACTTTTTGTACCCGTTTCCTCCAGCATCTTCACAAAAGGTCCTTTGCTGTTGTTCTGGGTATGATTTGCACTTTTCCAGTACTATACACTGAGTGCAATACGGAATCGAGGAGTCTTTATTTTGCCAGTTCATCTCTAGAGACAGAACGTCGTATCCTTCCGGAGCGGTATTATGACAAGCTGCATGGTCCCATCGGTGTTTATACTTGACGTACTATTGTTTTGTACAGATTGAGCGTGTATCTTCAGGCATTTGGAAATTGCTCCAAGGATGAAACAGACTTGTAGAGGCTTACCATGTTTTCTGAGTCCTGTTGGCTGATTTCTTTTGATTTTCCCATGATGTCAAGCAAAGAGGCACTGAGTTTGAAGGTAGGCCTTGAAATACATCCACAGGTACACCTCCAATTGACTCTAATGATGTCAATTAGCCTATCAGAAGCTTCTAAAGCCATGACATTCTTTTCTGGAATTTCCCAAGCTGTTTAAAGGCACAGTCAACTTAGTGTATGTAAACTTCTGACCCACTGGAATTGTGATACAGTGAAATAATCTGTCTGTAAACAATTGTTGGAAAGATTACTTGTGTCATGCACAAAGTAGATGTCCTAACCGACTTGCAAAAACTATAGTTTGTTAACAAGAAATGTGTGGAGTGGTTGAAAAACAAGTTTTAATGACTCCAACCTAAGTGTATGTAAACTTCCGACTTCAATTGTACCTTTGACTATTGGATGTTCTAATAGACATTTTAGTATTGCCAGCCTAATCTCGGGAGTTGATAGGCTTGAAGTCATAAACAGTGCTGTGATTCAATCATTGATAAGACCTGCTGGCAAACGCAGTAAAGTTTGAATGAATGCTTAAGAGCCTGCTGCTGCCTACCACCGCTCAGTCAGACTGCTCTATCAAGTATCAAATCATAGACTTAAGTATAATATAATAAACACAGAAATACGAGCCTTTGGTCATTAATATGGTCAAATCCAGAAACTATAATTTCAAAAACAAAACGTTCATTCTTTCAGTGAAATACGGAGCCGTAACGTATTTGATCTAACGGGTGGCATCCATAAGTGTAAATATTGCTGATACATTGCACAACCTCCAATGTTATGTCACAATTACGTAGAAGTCTGGCAAATTAGTTTGAAACGAGCTAGGCGCCCCAAACTGTTGCATATACCCTGACTCTGCATGCAATGAACGCAAGAGAAGTGACACAATTTCCCTAGTTAATATTGCCTGCTAACATGAATTTCTTTTAACTAAATATGCAGGTTTAAAAATATATACTTCTGGGTATTGATTTTAAGAAAGGCATTGATGTTTATGGTCAGGTACATTCGTGCAACGATGTGCTTTTTAGCGAATGGGCTTTTGTTAAATCATCACCCGTTTGGCGAAGTAGGCTGTGATTCGATGATAAATTAACAGGCACCGCATTGATTATATGCAACGCAGGACAAGCTAGTTAACCAAGTAATATCATCAACTATGTGTAGTTAACTAGCGATTATGTGAAGCTTGATTATTTTTATAAGATAAGTTTAATGCTAGCTAGCAATTTACCTTGGRTCCTTGCTGCACTCACCTAACAGGTGGTCAGCCTGCCACGCAGTTTCCTCATGGAATGCAATGTAATCGGCGTCCAAAAATGACGATTACGAAAACTTGAAATCGGCCCTAGTTAATCAGCCCTATTTAATCTGACATGCCGATTAATCAGTCGACATCTAGTTTAAACCCTTTACAATGAAGATCTGTGAAGTTACTTGGATTTTTACGAATTATCTTTGAAAGACAGGGTCCTGAAAAAGGGACGTTTTCTTTTTTTGCCGAGTTAGATAATAATCTGCACCATGCTGGGCAGCGCCACCATTTGACCCTGTTACCTAACGCTCTTCACTACGTCAATACACAGCATCTGGCAACCAACATAGAGCCACGCTCAAAAGAGATGTGCCAGATCCGCTTTATGTAGTTCTTATGTGGGCTTAAATAGGTCTGCCTTGGAGAACCAGATTGACTAACTGAATAAGGGCAGTTTGGGGAGTTCTCAATTATTGACAGATTTCTTTTTTATATATATTTGTTGCCGAAAACTCAGCTTTGATACGATGACATTGACACAGGCAACAGACTACACACACACACACACATCGTGTGTCAGGTCAACAGTGTGAAATGGATCCCTGGTAAGTAGAGAGACTAACTCTGCCTGCCAACCTCTGAACAAAGACTACAAAACCAACCATCATCATCACACGATACAGATACGGAGCACATACCGTGTTGTGTAAATAACAGGGTAAATACCCCCCCAAACAGCCAGCTAAACATTGGATGAAAGCACCAGTGGGGAGTAGTAATATGGTGTGATCTTGTAGGAAACAATGTCTCAGCAACCAGAGCCCAGTAGAGTGTTGTGATACGGGACAGACAGGTCTTCTCTATAGGGATTCTGAGGAACATAGAGCCACAACAGGTGTCTTTTCATTCACACCCCAAGGCTGTGTCCTATAACGTTACACCCAGAGGCCAAACCTGTCCTGAGGTCACCGTGGATCAGTTATCACAAGAGGGCTGCTCATTCTGAACACCAAGAAACAGAGACCACAACACACACACACAGACCACTAACACTGAAGTCATGACATGTCCACAGGTCTGTTTGATGGGTTTTAAGCGACCCTACAGTGGGCTTTGTGTGAGAAAGGACACGTGTGTTGTGTTCAGAATGCATCAATGCCATACAGGGAGAAAAGCATGTGGACCTCACCCCCCAAACTTAACCTCTTTGACCTCCTCTCCTCCATCCATTCTCTGGGCGCTCTCTTTCCCTCCTGGGGGAGACACCAGATAGCCATTACAGCACAGAGAGGAGAGGAGCCAGGACACACACACACACACCATCAATAATGCAGCAGCTAGTGCTGTGTGTGTGATGTGGGAGGGGGGGGGGGGGCGGGGGCTAATCTCTGCCTCTGGGACACTAGAGCTCAGGGTGTGGAGGGTGTTAGTAAGTGAAATATATAAAGGGAGGGAGATAGGAGGTGTGGTAAGTAGCTACAACTTTTGGTTGGGGGATGAGGGAGTCGGGGGGGTGGGGCTGAAAGAGAAGGAGGGAAGAGGAGACAGGGTGAGTCCTAGGACAAGGAGAGAGAAAGGGGGAGGAGGGAGAGTGGGAAACAAGAGTGGGAAGAGAGAGAGACAATGGTTGAAGAGGGGGTTGGGGAAAGAGGGGGTATAAAGAGAGGGATGAGATCATAGCCCGTCTGGTAGTCTGTTGTCATCCAGGTCACATTGCTTACCCCCCTCCCTTGTTCTCCCTCTCTATCTCTGCGGATGCCCGTCTTCCTCTGTGTGATCTCTTTGGCAGGCCTTTTCTAGACTTCTAACGCTGGAGCCATTTCAACTATGTAGAGGGACCAACTACAATGACCTCTAAACAGCCCAGAGAGAGAGAGAGACATGGGCCGAGAAAGGGAAAGGAAAAAGCGATTGATAGCGAGAAGGAGAGTAATGTGGCCATATCTAAAGCTGGTTTTCTGTGAGGGACAGAGTGAACACAGTGTGTGAGTGAGAGACTAGAAACATATGAGGCCTTGAATCTGATTCTGAACTCGCTGACACACAAGTACACAGTATCATCTCCTACCCTCCTCCTGAGTGGCGCAGCGGTCTAAGGCACTGCATCTCAGTGCGAGAGGCGTCACTACAGATCCTGGTTCGATCCCGGACTCTATCACAACCGGCCGTGATCGGGAGTCCCATAGGGCAGCGCGGAATTGGTCCGGCGCGGAATTGGTCCCCCACCACACCTCCCTTTGTGAGCAGTGGTTCCTGGGCAATGTTTGTTTTCCCATGCCAATAAAGCCCATTAAATTGAAATTGAGAGGCAAGATTTGTGACTTCTTGCCACAAGGGCAACCAGTGAAGAACAAATACCATTGGAAATACAACCAATATTTATTTATTTTCCCTTTTTACTTTAACGATTTGCACATCGTTACAACACTGTATATAGACATATGACACTTGAAATGTCTCTTAATTTGGACCTTTTGTGAGTGTAATGTTTACTGTAAATMTTTTATTGTTCACTTGCTTTGGCAATGTAAATATGTTTCCCATACCAATAAAGCCCTTTGAATTGAAAGTGAGAGCGAGAGAGAGAACCAAGTCTACCTGACAAACTATGGAGGGAATGTAACTAGTCAGAGATGTATAGATAGGTGAAAGTAGTGAATAAGAACTGTGTCCCTGGGACAAAGTGAGAGGAGACGGAGCTGAGGCAGGAGCCTATACCCAGTTAGGGTCGTGTAGCTGTCATTGTTCAACTACTGGGACATTCAGTACAGTGACAGAGACAGAGCGAGAGAGAGACATGGAGGTGGGGGAGCACTGGTGGCCTTGGAGGGACAAATATAGACCCATACATACACTGGGGTTATTGTTCCACAGAGAGAGAACGTGGGAGGAAGGAGAGAGAGAGAGAGAGAGAAGTCGAGAAGTGCTGCGAGAGGGGGAGGAGCAAGAAACAGGAGACAAAGCCTACAGGAGTCTGGTGTCTTGTACTAGCAACATTATACATCCAGTAACACAACCATACACTCAGTGGACAGTTAATTAGGTACACCCATCTAGTACTGGGACGGATCCCCCTGTAGCCATGAAAGGATGCACCTGGTCAGCAACAATGTTCAGATACACTGTGGCGTTCAAAATTTGATTCATTGGCATGAAGGGATCTAACATGTGCCAGGAAAAGTGTCCCGACACCATTACACCAGCAGCCTGTAGCGTTGACACCAGGCAGGATGGGGCTATGGACTCATGCTGCTGACGCCAAATCATAACTCTGCCATCAACATGACGCAACAGGAACCAGGATTCGTCGGACCAGGCAAAGTTTTTCCGCTCCTCAATTGTCCAGTGTTGTTGATCACGTGCCCACTGGAGCCGCTTCTTCTTGTTTTTAGCTGATAGGAGTAGAACCCGGTGTGGTCGTCTGCTGTAATAGCCCATCTGTGACAAGGATCAACGGGATGTGCGTTCCGAGATTCCGTTCTGCACACCACTGTTGTACTGCTCTGTTATTTGTGCCCGTCCGTGGCCCCCTGTCAGCTTGTATGATTCTTGCCCTTCTCCTTTGACGTCTCATCAACAAGCTGTTTTTCACCCACAGAACTGCCACTGACTGGATGTTTTTTGTCTTAGCACCATTCTCGGTAAACCCTAGACACCTTTTGTGGTGAAAAGCCCAGGAGGCGGGCCAATTCTGAGCTACTGGAACCGGCGCGCCTGGGCAACACAATCTACCACACTCAGTCACTTAGGTCACTGGTTTTGCCATTTCTAATGTTCAATCAAACAGTAACTGGAATGCCTCAACTGCCTGCCTCCTGCGTTATATAGCGGACCACGTGGCTCACTGTCTGTAGGAGAGAACTATTTTCGTGAACGGGGTTGTGTACCTAATAAAACTGACCACTGTATAATTCCCATTTTACACACTCATGCACACTACAGCCTATAGCTTACACCCTACACACATAAACCTTCCTGGAAATCTGCTGGGGTATATTCAGCAAGATGAAAACATCTCGTTCTACCC
>NW_019947098.1:0-11097 GCF_002910315.2 Salvelinus sp. IW2-2015 | reverse complement strand
TTAGTGACTGTGTGACCCCATTGGTCTCCCGAGTGGCGAAGCGGTCTAAGGCACGGTATCTCAGTACTAGAGGCGTCACTACAGACCCTGGTTCGATTCCAGGCTGTTTCACAACCAGCTATGATTGGGAGTCCCATAGGGCGGCGAACAATTGGCCCAGCCTCGTCCAGATTAGGGTTTGGTCGGGGTAGGCTGTCGTTGTAAATAATAATTTGTTCTTAACTGACTTGCCAAGTTAAATTAAAAAGTGGGGGTGCGAGGCTTGTGTAGATTGAGGATGTGTGGAATATGTGTGTCAGTAGCTAGGTTTCCATCCAATTTGCAAAAGATTTCATGTGAATATTCTAAAATCTGCATAAAACAATATGCTCATTTTCCCACCATAGATGTATTTCCAGACGTATTCCAATACAGACGTATTGAGGATAAAAGGCTGTGTGTATTCCAATACAGAAAGGCTGTGTGTATTCCAATACAGACGTATTGAGGATAAAAGGCTGTGTGTATTCCAATACAGAAAGGCTGTGTGTGATGACGTACTGCATATAAAATAACTATTGTGGTTAAATTCCCATTTAACCAAATGAATAATACAAGTTAAATGGGTTCCCATCGCATTTTCAACTCTACTGATGGTTTTGTCAACTGTGTTATAGAGAAAATGTCTCCACTCTGGTCTTGGCACGTACTCTAGCCAACAGCTGGCAGACACAGTGAGGGTGGGCTACCTACATTATGACATTATTATGGATAATAGTGATATTCGTTGTATTGTTCAAATGGCAGTCAAGCATCGATCATCATTCACCAGAATAAGACCCTCGATGTTTATTGGAGAGGAGCATCAAGCTCGTCACCGTGCACATTCACCACCCTGTGAAGTTCATCACCGTGCACATTCACCACCCTGTGAAGCTCATCACCGTGCACATTCACCACCCTGTGAAGTTCATCACCGTGCACATTCACCACCCTGTGAAGTTCATCACCGTGCACATTCACCACCCTGTGAAGTTCAGCAGAACGTATTTCATCTGTAGACTAATAACCTGCCTGCTTTCCCAAGTTGTGGTGGGAGGACCACACAACATATCAAGTTGACCTCCATATGATGGTTATTATATCAATATTTGCACATAAAGGCGTTTCCACCGGCATTTCCCACATCATTTCACTGACACAAAAAGATCCTACCATGTCGAACGAATACACACAATTTGTCCTGTCGCAATTTTTAAAAATTGCTGCCGGGCCATTCCAGCTTTCCATCAGCTCCCAGACGTGACCTTACTTTCACCGCAATTCAGGCTTAATCTCCATCCGCCATATAAACTGGTCTTCGGGATGGGAAACGCTGCGTTGTGCTTGTTGTGTGCCTGTGTGGTCAGCGGAGCAACATTCGCTTGTCCTGTACTAACCGATGCTGTTGCCAATTCGGTGATTGCATAGCAACTATCCGCTCCATCAGGAGTGTGTGTTGTATACTGTCTGTACAACGTTGGGTTGAAGGAACGGTGTGTGAGGAGGTTTACCGGCGGAATGTGCACCAGCCCGGGGACAGGAAATGGAGAGCAAACTGTTTCTAAACCAGCACACCAACAGAATCTGATTTCCTGTGTGTTGGTGTGTGCTGAGCTCTACTCCTGTGAGCTGTGAGACGACACGCAGCAGCCCTGGCCGCTTTGCTCGTGGCCTGTGGGCGTTGTGCTGCATGTGTGTAGAACGCGCGATCCTGTCTCCGATCCCGAGCATCGCCATCACTACACACTGTGTGCGTGTTTGAATGTTCGTGTGTGTGGGTGTGTGTGTGCTGTGTACTTGAGTGTGAATGCAGAATCGAATGCTCCCTCAACAGTAAGATCATCCAGTGAAAAAGAGAACACTTGTAAAAATTGTTCCACCTCGGCCCTGTTATGAACTGGGATGGTCAACATGTCTGAAAGATGTAGGACCAGGAAGGTGTGTTAAGAGCCAGAGATGGTCCTGTTGTGTACAGAGAGGAAAGCTGATGTCTAACGCCACTGCAGGGGCGGGACGAACGAGGACGCTGGAGAAATGGCAGAGCAGAGCAGAGACAGAGACAGAGACAGAGACAGAGACAGAGACCAGAGGACAGACAGACAGACAGGAAAGCCAAACCAGCTGCAACAGTCAGTGACACTCACAGACACAGAACAGACCTAAAATGACAAAAAGTTACAAAAAAAAAAAAAAAAACCAAGTTTCACAATTAACAGTTACTGGGCAGGATGTGTGTGTGTATGGTTATGTGTATGCGTCTATCGCTGACTCGCAGTGTTGTGTGTAAGTATCAGCCTCACACACTCAAACACTTCTCTCTCCCGCCATTCCCTTCCCTTTCTCTCCTTCTCTCCCCTCCCTCTCTCTCCTGGACACTGTCTCTAGTCAACCAGAACTTCAGGCCTAGAAACTAACAGCTACCAACACGCCCAGAAATAACAACAGAAATTCACCAAAAACTCAAAACAGATACATGACAGATTAAAGTCCTTTAAATACAAGAGCAGCAGAAGGGGCATCTACAGAATAGACAATCGTAAAGTAAAGGTGGTGCCTGGAGGGTGGAGAGGAGGAGGAGGCGAGAGTGAGGAGGAGGAGGGAGAGGAGGAGGGAATCCAGCAACAGGTAGTCGTGAGGAGACAGAAGTTCTTTGCTGAGAGGAGAGAATCTCGCTCATCTCACTTCCATGACTGACTGACTGACTGACTGACTGACTGACTGACTGGACCTGACTGGACTGGACTGGACTGACTGGACTGAGCTGGACGACTGGACTGACTGGACTACTGGACTGACTGACTGACTGACTGACTGGACTGACTGGACTGACAGACAGAGAGTAGCCCACTCTACCTGGCAGTGAAAGAACAGAACTTCTCCATAGTCCAACACCACGGCAGTAACTAGGGGTGGTGAAGACAAACAGGCCTTGAAAACCAGCCATGCAGGCCAGCCGGGCCAAGCTGCGCTGAGACACAGTGAACTACAATACACTGTTTCACAAAAGCTTTACCACCTCTCCTCTCAGAAGTACTCGGTGTAACTCTTTAAATATAGCTAGACTACTCTTCACATCGTCCTTGCATGTTTAGTAATATATATCATCACTTTTGCTAACAGAAGCTCCTCAACAGCAATAGCCTACATAAGTCCAGACCAACTCCAATACTTGACATCTGCGTTCCTGGTTAGGCAGACTTGCTGTAGCTGTGTCTCGCAAGCCACAACGTTAGATACTGTTACAGTTGTCTTATACCGACCTGCACGGCATGCATCCAAACCTCACATTCAATACATAATCAAAGGAAACACAGCGTGACTCACACTCACTTCTCTATCCAGTGACGCACGTTCCCACTCACTCCTCCTAATCCAGTGGACGGCACGTTCCCATCACTCCTCCTATCCAGTGGACGGCACGTTCCCACTCACTCCTCCCTATCCAGTGGCCGGCACGTTCCCATCACTCCTCCTATCCAGTGGACGGCACGTGCCACTCACTCCTCCTATCCACGTGGACGGCACGTTCACATCACTCCTCCTATCCAGTGGACGGCACGTTCCCACTCACTCCTCCTATCCAGTGGACGGCACGTCCCACTCACTCCTCCTATCCAGGGACGGCACGTTCCCATACTCCTCCTATCCAGTGGACGGCACGTTCCACTCACTCCTCCTATCCAGTGGACGGCACGTTCCCATCACTCCTCCTTATCCAGTGGACGGCACGTTCCCATCACTCCTCCTATCCAGTGGCCGGCACGTTCCCATCACTCCTCCTATCCAGTGGACGGCACGTTCCCATCACTCCTCCTATCCAGTGGACGGCACGTTCCCACTCACTCCTCCTATCCAGTGGCCGGCACGTTCCCACTCACTCCTCCTATCCAGTGGGGCACGTTCCATCACTCCTCCTATCCAGTGGCCGGCACGTTCCCATCACTCCTCCTATCCAGTGGACGGCACGTTCCCATCACTCCTCCTATCCAGTGGCCGGCACGTTCCCATCACTCCTCCTATCCAGTGGACGGCACGTTCCCATCACTCCTCCTATCCAGTGGACGGCAGTTCCCATCACTCCTCCTATCCAGTGGCCGGCACGTTCCCATCACTCCTCCTATCCAGTGGACGGCACAGTTCCCATCACTCCTCCCTATCCACAGTGGACGGCACGTCCCATCACTCCTCCTATCCAGTGGACGGCACGTTCCCATCACTCCTCCTATCCAGTGGCCGGCACGTTCCCATCACTCCTCCTATCCAGTGCACGGCACGTTCCCATCACTCCTCCTATCCAGTGGGCGGCACGTTCCCATCACTCCTCCTATCCAGTGGCCGGCACGTTCCATCACTCCTCCTATCCAGTGGACGGCACGTTCCCATCCACTCCTCCATCCAGTGGCCGGAACGGCGCCGTCATTCTGCAGGGCGCCGCGATGGTCCGCGCACTCCGGGTGCAGCATCGATACTTATAGCGCGGCTAACACGACACGTCGACTGTGCAGACTACAGCAGCTCCTTTGCCGCCATCACCTCCTCCATTATCCATGTGGCCCGCGCACCTGTTCCTATTCACTATCCTCCTATCTCCATTGGTGAGCGACCGGCACTGTCCACCACTCACTGGTTCGCCCTATCCACTATGCCATCGGGGTGGACGCACGCTCTCCCATCACTTCCTTCCTCTTGAACTCCACAGTGTGCGCCGACACCTACCGCAGCCCTGTCTCCTCCAGTCACACCTCGACTAGTACCAGGTGGACGACACATCCACGAGTTCCACTACTCACTCTTGCCTAGTCCACGAGTCGGCCTTTCCCACTCACTCCTCCCATACGTCCAGTGAGCGCACGTTCCACATCACTCCTCCTCAGTCCGCACCACGCTGGGACGGGCATCGTTATTCCCATCACCTCCTAATCCACAGGATCCGCACCTTTCCACTCACTCCTCCTATCAGGTCCGGCACTGTTCCCACTCATACTCTTCCCAATCCCAGTTGGCCGGCACGTTCCCGGTACGCGGTCACTGGTGCCACACGTGAGCACTGCGTTCGGAGCGCCGTGGCAAGAATAACACTCATCGAATGCTGCCAGGCTAGCATCTGCGATGACCGCCAGAGGACCTAAGAAACAAAAAGCGCAACAACAACCCCGTCCACTGCTGTCTCAGCCCCGCTCACACACCCGCCGCAGTCACTGTACCTCCCACTAAGAAACATTAGACCCCAATTACAAAGTAATGAAACGATGCAACTCTTCAGTTGATTGTTTAAAGTGATGTGATACTCTCATTCATTAACGGCCTCAGTATGGTGTTTGATCAATGTCTCTCACCATGTAGGCGATGCAGCCAGTGTGTTGAGTGGTGCTGCCTGTCTGTCTGGTCTGTCCTGTACTGGCGAATCCACTGCAGGCGTCTCTCACTCACCTGTTTACACTATACAGGACAGGACTTCTCTGTTCTCATTACACACACGTGCTCAGAGACAGACACACAACACAGTGTCCCTGGTGCCAACGAGAGGCTGAGTGAATTATGTCGGGCCCTATAACATCAGAGATGCGGAGAACGTGGACGGAATCGCGGAATCCAGACACTAAAACAGAATTCAACAATATTCAAAAATGTATTGATTGAATTGTATTGACTAGCATACAGAATGCCTCAGTGATGTGTATTTTCCTGCAACTTTCTGAAGAGGCAACAATAATTCCCCCTGTCTGTATGTGGGGTACGTCTACCACTGTGTAGCTGTTAGCGATGATGCTAATGAAAAGTCTTCTGGTAGATAGAAAGGCTTTCCCAAAAACCTTCTCAATGAAATATTAACTACAAAGTAGCCTGTGCTGACCAGGCACAATGATATCAGGATTATGTGTGTCAATCCAGTGGGTATTTGTTTTGTAAACTCTACCATCACGTGAGCTACAAAAACACTTTTAAACAGCCTCTTGCTAACTACACACTGGAATTAAACAGTAACTACACCCAGAAATCTACATTTCAACAACAACAAAATCCACACACCTCAAAAGTGGTCTCCTGATGTGGTTTAAGTATTGTTGTTGACTTTAGAGAGTGGAAACCTGAAAAAAGTTGGGGAAAACAGAAACCTGGAAAAACTAAACCGAGAAAACGTGATTTGGGGAAAAACTAAACAGTTCAAGCCAAAAGTATAACTGATTTTAGAGTCCTAATTATGTAATTGCTGAGGTGGATGAAGACCTTTCCATAGTCCCTCTCCCCTACTGCTGCCTGCTGTCAGACTACTGCTGCCTGCTGTCAGACTACTCCTTCTCATCATTATTCACTTACAACTAGTCCTAATCTTAATCCAGGCCTTTTCAACAACAGCAGGATGGGTTTCAGTCACATGCTACTCAAACACCGGGACGCTGTTCCTCTCCTCCAACTTTGTTTGTGCCTCCGACAGCTTGACTGTGTCAGTATGGTGTGCGAGGTCCCAAAAACACACCCTTACTTCACCGAGACAATCAACCTATGCCTTCCCTATTCCTTTCTGCTTCTCCATCAATCCCCCTTTCCCTCCCTCCCTCTTTTCCTGCCATTCTTCTATTAGGGCTAATTTTAGATGAAGGAAAAAGCTKTGTCCACATCTGCTAACAATTCCTGTAAGAGAGACGTAGTGGGCGAGAGAGGGAAGAGAGGGAGGAGGTAAAGGGTAAGCAAAGAAAGGGTTTACAAAGAGAGGAGGGGAGAGAAGAAAGATATGGAATAGGCATATAGGAAAAGAAAAGACAAAGACAACACACACACAGTATTGTGGCATTGCAACAGCATGTCACAGTGGGCTGTGAGGGGGACACGGAGGGCAAGCCACAGCGTGTGTGTGTGTGTGTGTGTGTGTGTTGTGCTTATACCATCGTTAACAGGGAAAGAGACACGCGCAGTTTTCACCGCCTGTCACCACTTTCTCTACACTCTGTTCTCTGCTATCCCTCCATCTCCCCATTCTTTCTTTTCCCGCTGTCCCTCTGTCCATTCCTCCCCATCTCTCTCTCTCAAAGCTGATTAAGTAGCTTTGATCTTTCTTACGTAACATTCGCCTCACACTCACCTCACAGACGCCGCCGCAGCATTGTGTATGTATCTGTGTGGACTAGAGGTCGACCGATTATGATTTTTCAACGCGATACCGATTATTGGAGACAAAAAAAGCCGATACCGATTATTCGGCCGATGAATTTTTATATACACTGCTCAAAAAAATAAAGGGAACACTAAAAATAACACATCCTAGATCTGAATGAATGAAATATTCTTATTAAATACTTTTTTCTTTACATTTTTGAATGTGCTGACAACAAAATCACACAAAAATGATCAATGAAATCAAATTTATTCAACCCATGGAGGTCTGGATTTGGAGTCACACTCAAAATTAAAGTGGAAAACCACACTACAGGCTGATCCAACTTTGATGTAATGTCCTTAAAACAAGTCAAAATGAGGCTCAGTAGTGTGTGTGGCCTCCACGTGCCTGTATGACCTCTCTACAACGCCTGGGCATTCTCCTGATGATGGTCTCCTGAGGATCTCCTCCCAGACCTGGACTAAAGCATCCGCCAACTCCTGGACAGTCTGTGGTGCAACGGGCGTTGGTGGATGGAGCGAGACATGATGTCCCAGATGTGCTCAATTGGATTCAGGTCTGGGGAACGGGCGGCCAGTCCATAGCATCAATGCCTTCCTCTTGCAGGAACTGCTGACACACTCCAGCCACATGAGGTCTAGGATTGTCTTGCATTAGGAGGAACCCAGGGCCAACCGCACCAGCATATGGTCTCACAAGGGGTCTGAGGATCTCATCTCGGTACCTAATGGCAGTCAGGCTACCTCTGGCGACACATGGAGGGCTATGCGGCCCCCCAAAGAAATGCCACCTCACACCATGACTGACCCACCGCCAAACCGGTCATGCTGGAGGATGTTGCAGGCAGCAGAACGTTCTCCACGGCGTCTCCAGACTCTGTCACATGTGCTCATGTGCTCAGTGTGAACCTGCTTTCATCTGTGAAGAGCACAGGGCGCCAGTGGCGAATTTGCCAATCGTGGTGTTCTCTGGCAAATGCCAAACGTCCTGCACGGTGTTGGGCTGTAAGCACAACCCCCACCTGTGGACGTCGGGCCCTCATACCACCCTCATGGAGTCTGTTTTCTGACCATTTGAGCAGACACATGCACATTTGTGGCCTGCTGGAGGTCATTTTGCAGGGCTCTGGCAGTGCTCCACCTGCTCCTCCTTGCACAAAGGCGGAGGTAGCGGTCCTGCTGTGGGTTGTTTGCCCTCCTACGGCCTCCTCCACGTCTCCTGATGTACTGGCCTGTCTCCTGGTAGCCCTCCATGCTCTGGACACTACACTGACAGACACAGCAAACCTTTTTTGCCACAGCTCGCATTGATGTGCCATCCTGGATGAGCTGCACTACCTGAGCCACTTGTGTGGGTTGTAGACTCCGCTCATGCTACCATAGAGTGAAAGCACCGCCAGCATTCAAAAGTGACCAAAACATCAGCCAGGAAGCATAGGAACTGAGAAGTAGTCTGTGGTCACCACCTGCAGAACCACTCCTTTATTGGGGTGTCTTGCTAATTGCCTATAATTTCCACCTTCTGTCTATTCCATTTGCACAACAGCATGTGAAATTTATTGTCAATCAGTGTTGCTTTCTAAGTGGACAGTTTGATTTCACATAAGTGTGATTGACTTGGAGTTACATTGTGTTGTTTAAGTGTTCCCTTTATTTTTTGGAGCAGTGTATATATATATCATACACACATACACATTTTTGTAATAATGACAATTTCAACAATACTGAATGAACAATGAAACTTATTTTAACTTAATATAATACATAAATAAAATCAATTTAGTCAAATAACATGAGAACATATGTAAAACGAACCACCAGCTTTCATGGGTCTTCAATATTCTCCAGTTAATAAGTTTTAGGTTGTAGTGCAGAAAGCAGAGCTTGTCTGCATGGTCCCCTGTCAGTCTGCTCCTCCCCCGAAACACAGACATTATTTGAAGTAGATCAGACATTCTCTATGGAAGACATGAACGGTAAAATAACGAAGGAACCCCTTTCAAGTTCAGCCGCAAGTTATTACAGGAATTATAACGCGTCGACTATTTCTCTCTAACCATATATACCTTTGACTAATCCGGAAACTATCACCTCGAAACAAAACGTTTTATCCGTTCCGTATTTATCTAACGGGTGGCATCCATGAGTCTAAATATTCCTGTTACATTGCACAACATTCAATGTTTATGTTGTCATAATTACGTAAAATTCTGGGCAAATTAGTTCGCAAAGAGCCAGGCGGCCCAAACTGTTGCATATACCCTGACTCTGCGTGCAATGAACGCAAGAGAAATGACACAATTTCACCTGGTTAATTACCTGCTAACCTGGATTTCTTTTAGCTAAATATGCAGGTTTAAAAATATATACTTGTGATTGATTTAAGAAAGGCATTGATGTTTATGGTTAAGTACACATTGGAGCAATGACAGTCATTGATTGATTGTTTTTTATAAGAAAGTTTAATGCTAGCTAGCAACTTACCTTAGCTTACTGCATTCGCATAACAGGCAGGCTCCTCGTGGAGTGTAATGTAATCAGGTGTTAGAGCATTGGACTAGTTAACTGTCAGGTTGCAAGATTGGATCCCCGGAGCCYTCATTGAAAATAAGAATGTGTTCTTAACTGACTTGCCTAGTTAAATAAAGATTAAATAAAGCTGTAAAAAATAATAATAATAAAATAAATAGGCAAATCGGCGCCCAAAAATACCGATTTCCGATTGTTATGAAAACTTGAAATCGGCCTTAATTAATCGGCCATTCCGATTAATCGGTCGACCTCTATTGTGGACGCGTGTTTGACAGGCAGGACAATTCACACTTGACTGAACGTGATTCTGTGTGTGTCTTTGTTTATGTGTTATTCTCCTCTGACTGTAGAGGAGAATACATGTGTCCCTGACATGTCCCTGACATGTCCCTGACATGTATGTGTGTCTGTCTGAAAGTGGTACATAAGCATGTGTCTCTCTCCAGGCAGCCCAGATAATCACTGTTTATCCTCCAGTATGACTGGGCTACCATGGGGAGTACCATGCGCCTGCTCTCCACACACACACACACACACAGACACACGAGGGGAAACCACGCGTCAACTCAGCTACAGTTGGAGAAGATTGTGGGGTTTTAAAGATTAAAAACACTGCTACATAAACACACAGGTCACGGTGGTTGTAAACAGGGTTCTGCTCGAAAGACCATTCATTGGTGGACTGATTGAATTAACGAAGCAGCGTCCAGTCAGGTTAGAAAGGTTGGCTTGTCCTGCTCTCCTCCTCTCCCTTGTTCCTTCCGTCTGTCTCGCGGGAGAGATTAGTCCTCAGCTGGAGCAAATAAAGCTGGCGGTTATGCAAAGAGAGAGTAGAGAGGGAGAGGAGGAGAGAGAGAGAGAGAGGAGAGAGAGAGAAGAAGACGAGAGAGAGAGAGACGAAGGAAAGAGAGGGCGAGTGATGTAACCACTCAACAACAGAGAGAGCATGGAGGGAGAGAGAGATTTAAGAGCGACAGAAAGAGAGACAGAAAAAAAGACAGAAATGACAGAGAAGGAGAAATGCACGTCTGGGTCTACAACACTGGATGACTACCTTGCACTTCCAAAGGGCAGCACTTCCCATAGAGACAACCAATCAACACCACCAACACCACAACATCCCTGTGTACTAGTTCTAACCTCCCACCAAACACACAACATCCTGTTACTGGTTCTAAACCTCCAACCAAGACACTACAACATCCCTGTTACTTAGTCCTAACCTCCACCAACACCACAACATCCCTGTAACTAGTCCTAACCTCCAGCCAACACCACAACATCCCTGTTACTAGTCCCTAACCTCCACCAACACCCACAACATCCCTGTTACTAGTCCTAACCCTCCACCAAACACTACAAACATCCCTGTTACTGTCCTAACCTCCACTAACACTCACACATCCCTGTTACTAGTTTCTAACCTGC
>NW_019947097.1:18044-24930 GCF_002910315.2 Salvelinus sp. IW2-2015 | reverse complement strand
TCTGGATGGAGCTGTTTAACCCACACTTTCAATTGATACATTTAGGTATTAAGCTTCTAGTGTTAACGTACAGAACCCCCCACCCTCTCTCTACACCCCCTCTTGCTCTCTCCCCTCTCTCTCTCTCGCTCTTCTACCCCCTCTCTCATCTTTCTACCCCTCTTTCCCTCTCTTTCCCCCTCTCTCTCTACCCCCTCCTTCTCTCTCTCTCTCTACCCTCTCTCACTCTTTCTACCCCTCTTTCTCTCTCTCCCCCCTCTCTCTCTCTCTCTGCCCGCTCTCCTCTTCTTTTCCCCTCGCCCCTCTCATCTCTCCCTCTCTCTCTCTACCCCTCCTTCTCTCTCTCTACCCCCTCTCTCTCACTCTTTCTACCCCCTCTCTCTCTCTCTCTCTTTCCCCCTCTCTTCATCTCTCTCACTCTCTACTTAGTCCCTCTCTCTCTCTCTCTTCTTTCGGTGCTCTGCTGAAGCACCATTTTCTCATTTATTTAGTCAGCTGTTAAGAAATTACTCAACGCGCACTACACATGTGTGTGGCATGTGTAGTGTGGTTTTGTGTGGGTGTTAGTTATGTTATCATGTGTAGCAGGCTAACTCCAGTTAATGAAGGATCATTAGCATTTTAGCTTTTCACCCGCTCTTCCTCTCTCTTCTCCTTCTCTCTAATGTCTCTTCTCCTCCCTCTCCCTCTCCCACCTTCTCCTCTCCCACCTCTCTCCTTCGTTCTCTCCTTGCTCGCTTTACTGAGCACTCTTCTGTTCCCTTGAATTCACTCACTTATTCACACACACACACCACACACACATCTGAGCTCATTAGTATTCATGAGACTCTCTTCTTCCTGTTCTCTTGTTTTCGCCTACAACGGTGTCCCACGGAAACACGAGAGGAGAGAGAGAGAGAGAAGAGAGAAGAGAGAGAGAGAGAAGAGAGAGTAGGAGAGAGAGAGAGAGAGAGAGATGAGAGAGAGGAGAGAGAGAGAGAGAGAGAGAGAGAGAGAGAGAGAGAGAGAGAGAGAGGAGAGAGAGAGAGTGAGAGAGAGAGAGAGAGAGAGAGAGAGAGAGAGAGAGAGAGAGGGTTGAGGATCAGAGAAAGGTAGAGGCAGAGAACAAATATAGAACCATCACTCTCTCAGCGGGAAAACAGCTTTGAATTGAATATTTTCTGAAATTTAAGTCAAACTGGAGACACTGGTTTGATCTGCTTTGATCTGGTCTGGACTGCTCTGGACTGGTCTGGTCTTTTCTGGTCACTGCTTGATATTAATATCTTCCCCTCCTCCCTCCTCCCTCCTCTCTAGATGCGACCATCCTATCCTATGATGGTAGTAAGTTTAATGAGGTCCAGTTGCCCGTTGCGAATGCACACGGAAGCAGAGGATGTGTCGCTACGGTTTTCGCTCCCAGCGGCCTAACGGTGTTCCTCATGGCACAACCAACATCACGGAACTCAGTGGCCGACAACGCTTCCGAAACTGGAGCTGGATGGGGGTCGTGTTCAGACTCACTGTCAACGCTAGGTCACACACACACACATACTGTCAACTCGGTACACACACACACACACTGTCACCTAGGTACACACACACACATACTCGTCAACCTAGGTACACACACACACACACTGTCAACCCTAGGTTACAACACACACACATACTGTCAACCTAGGTACATCACACACACACACAATGTCAACCTAGGTACACACACACACACACTGTCAACCTAGGTACACACACACACTGTCAACCTAGGTTAATTCACACAACACAACTAGGACACACAGTGACTGTCAACTAGGTCACACACAATCTGTCAACCTAGGTTTAACACACACACATAACTTATGTCTCAACCTAGGTAACACACACACACTTGGTTCAACTTAGGTTACACACACACATACTGGGGTCAACCTAGGTACAAACACACACATCTGGTCCAACCTATGGTACAACACTACAACATACTGTCACCTAGGGTACACACACCACACATACTGTCAACCTAGGTAACACACACACATACACCTGTCAACCTAGGTACACAACTCACCACACTGTAAACTAGGTACACACACACACACATACTGTCAACCTAGGTACGCACACACAACATACCTGTTCAACCTAGTTACACACACCATACTGTCAACCTAGGTACACACAACACACATACTGTCAACCTAGGTACACACAACACACACACCACACACTGTCAACCGTAACAACACACTCACAGACTGTCAACTAGGTACACACCACACATCATCTGTAACTAGGTACACACACACTGTCAACCTAGGTACACACACCACACATCTGTCAACCTAGGTACACACACACAACACACATCAACTACACAGTTAACCTAGGTAACACCACACACAACACTGTCCAACCTAGGTACACCACACAACCACACACACACACACACACTGTCAACCTATGGTACACACACACACCTGTCACCTAGGTACACACACACATCACACTACACCACACATTCAACACACACCACACGTCTTATACCTGGTAACACACACACACGCACACACACACACTGTCAACCTAGGTACACACACACCACACACACAATGTCAACCTAGGTACACAGCCACCACACATGTCAACCTAGTACACACACACACCAACTAGTCACCCAGTACCCACACTGTCAACCTAGGTACACACACACATCTAGTCAACGCTAGGTACACAGAACACACACACACGTCAACCAGTACACACACACACCTGTCCAACCCTAGGTACACACACACTCTGTCCAACCTAGGTACACCACACACACACACACAGTCAACCTAAGGTACACACACACACACAGTCCAACCTAGGTACACACACACACACACATCAACCTAGGTACACACACACACACACACTTATTCAAACTAGGTACACACACACACACACACACACTGTCAACCTAGTTACACACACAACATACACTGTCAACCTAGTACTCACACATACACTGTCAACCTAGTTTACACACACACAATCACTGTCAACCTAAGTACACACACAAAGTAGCCTATACCCATACCTGTAAACAGTACACAGTAGCATACACCCAACATGTACCTAAGCACACAGTGGCCTATACCCAAACTGTAAACCTAAGTACACAGTAGCCTATACCCACACACTGTAAACCTAAGCACACAGTAGGCTATACCTACACATGTGAACACTAAGCACACAGAGGCCTATACCTACACACTGTAAACCTAAGCACACAGCAGGCCTATACCCACACACACCAAACATAACCTGAGAGCAGAGCAACATGTACATACAGCTAAACAAGATCTGCTATTACCACACCACACACACACACACACACCACACACACACACACCACACACACACACACACACAACACACACACACCACACACACACACACATACACACACACACACACACACATACACTCTTACATTGTTGTACTGTATTTTTGGTGTGTGTATTGTTGAACCAGAGGGTTGGTTCTCCCCGTCCGAGGCTGCATTTTCTGCTCACTCCCCAGATGACCACTGCACCCCTAGACACACGTGCACACACGCGCACACACAGAAGACCACACACAAATACACACACAGAGTCACAAATACACACACAGAGACACACAACACAAACAACAATACACAAACAGAGGACACACAGTCTTGTACAGCTAACCTTGTGGGGACATACACACACACGCGCACAACACACCAAATACACACACAGAGACACACACACACAAAACACACGCACACACACAAATACCACAACAGAGACACATACACACACAGAGACACACACACACACCACACACACACACACGCACACACAACAAAACTACACACCAGAGACACACACAAACACACTCACCAATAGATGCAGGGGTGTGTGTTGGTCTCTGGCTGTAGCATCTGCGTCCTCTGTGTGGTTTGACGACACCCGACACACTGAGGTATTATGGGAACCGTGCTCTGACTCCCATGTTCCTCTGCTCCACCAGGGCGGGATTTTGGTGCTCTGTTGCTCGGTGACAGAAATATGGGGCCACGCCCACCTCAGTATCCTGATATTATGGATGCTATGGTCACGGAGGCTGTCACTCTGACCAGAGTAGCCAAATGGCAACAATGTTACACTGAGACCTCTCGCTCTCCCTCAGCCAATTACAGAGCAAGACAATTCAGAGATCCATCAATCTTATTTGCTGGATTCCCAGTGCTACCATGTCATTCGCTCAGAGCAGATAGCAGAAAGCCCTATCCTCTGCTTTGATTGGCCAATAACCCCTCCCAGCTTGCCCTCAGAAGGCGGGGAGAGTGTGTGTTCTCAGCGAGGTGTGTGGTGTGGAGTGTGTTGGTGTGTTGGTTCCCCAGCGCGTGAGTTGTATGTTTGTGCAGTGTTAACCCTCTGCTCTGCTCTCCCTCCAGACTGTATCAGGATTAACTGTACCGCCAGTAAGTCACGCTCCATCTCACACTACCTCTGTGTGTGTTAGAACTTGTGTGTGTGTGTGTGTGTGGTGTGTGTGTGTGTGTGTGTGTTGTGTGTGTGTGTGTGTGTGTGTGTGTGTGTGCTGTGGTGTGTGTGTGTGTGTTTAGTACTTGTTTGTGGTGTGCTGGTGGTGTGTGACTGTGTGTTTGATTCTGCTAGAGTCCAGGTTACTAAGGCAGCCATTTTAGAGATAATGTAAGAGAGGAAAGACAGAGTGAGGAAAAAGGGGGTGGAGGTGAAGAGGGGGGAACAGGAAAAAGGGGGGTTGGGTGGTGTGTAGTGAATAAGGTGAGAGGGGGAAACAGGAAAAAGGGGGGGTGGGGGTGTGTTAGTGAATAAGGTGAGAGGGGGAACAGGAAAAAAGGGGGGTGGGGGTGTGAGTTAGTGAATAAGTGGAGAGGGGGAACAGGAAAAAGGGGGGGGTGGGTGTTGTTGGTCATTACTGAGACGTAGTTATGAAGCCAGCAGCATACCACCCTTCATCCCACTGCTGACTTGCTTCTGAAGCTAAGCAGGGTTGGTCCTGGATGGGAGACCAGATGCTGCTGGAAGTGGTGTTAGAGGGCCAGTAGGAGGCATTCTTTCCTCTGGTCTAAAAAATATCCCAAAGCCCCAGGGCAGTGATTGGGGACACTGCCCTGTGTAGGGTGCCGTCTTTCAGATGGGATGTTAAACGCGTGTCCTGACTCTCTGTGGTCACTAAAGATCCCATGGCACTTATCGTAAGAGTAGGGGTGTTAACCCTGGTGTCCTGGCTAAATTCCCAAGCTGTCACTTAATCATCCCCAGGTTACAATTGGCTCATTCCTCTCCCCTGTAACTATTCCCCAGGTTGTTGCTGTAAATGAGAACGTGTTCTCAGTCAACTTACCTGGTAAAATGAAAGAGTGTTTTGAACATTGATGTTAACCTTTCCGTTTCTAACTTTTTCCGGCAAGACAGATCTTCCAAAGGTGGTGGAGCGSCAATCTTTACCAAGGAACACCTTCAATGCTCGGTTGTCCCCACCACGTCCACCAAACAARTTGATTTGCTGGTTTTAAGCAATACGCTTTCAAATAGCTCTTTGTTGACTGCTGCTGGGTGCTATCGTCCTCCATCAGCACCGGCCTGTACCCTACCTGCCCTAAGCTCTCTCCTGGCCCCTTACACTAAGTCTGAATTTGTCTGCTAGGTGACACTAAGTCTGCTAGGTGACCTCAACTGGGACATGCTTAAACCACCTGACCAAGTCCTAAAACAATAGGACTCTCTAAATCCATCTCAGATTATTACCAATCCCACAAGGTATGACTCCAAACACCCAGAAAAGGCTACTCTCCTTGATGTTATCCTCACATAAACACTTGCTAAATAACTTTAATGAGCAAGCCTTCCTTCATAACCTGGCCTCTGTAAATTGGTATTGAATCAGCTCTGTCGAAGACGCTTGGACTTTCTTTTTTGATATTTTCAGTGGTATTGTTAACATGCACACTCCCATAAAGAAAATGAGAATTAAAAACAGGTTCAGTCCCTGGTTCGACCGTGATCTGGCAGAGTTATTCCACCTCAAGAACATAATTTGGCGAAAGGCTCGGTACACAAATACTCAGGCTGACTGGCTGTCGTTCAGGCAAATGAGAAACATGCACTCAGGCTATCCGGAAGGCCAAAGTTAGTTCCTTTTAGGAGCAGTTCTCTCTCTGTGGGTCTAACCCCAAGAAGTACTGGAAAACAGTTAAAGACCTGGAGAATAAACCCTCATCACAGCTGCCCATCTCCCTTAATGTTGATGATGTGGTGGTTACTGACAAGAAGGACATGGCTGAGCTCTTCAATCACCACTTCATTACATCAGGATTCCTATTTGACTCAGCCATGCCTCCTTGCCTGTCTGACATTTTCTCACCTCCCAGCCCTAATAGTGCGACTAGCCCCAATCCTGTTATCTCCCTGAAGACAGTCACTGTGTCTGAGGTGCAAAAGGAGCTCCTTAAACTTGACCTCAAAAAAKCARCTGMYTCAGATGGTTTAGACCCTTTCTTCTTTAAMGTTGCWGCCCCTATCATCACCAAGCCTGTCTCTGACCTTTATAACCTGTCTCTCCTCTTTGGGGAGGTTCCCATTGCTTGGAAGGCAGCCACGGTTTGTCCTTTATTTAAAGGGGGAGATCAAGCTGATCCTAACTGTTATAGGCCTATTTCTATTTGGCTCTGTTTATCAAAAGTGTTGGAAAAACTTTTCAATAATCAACTGACTGGCTTTCTTGATGTCTATAGTGTTCTCTCGGGTATACAATCTGGTTTCCGCCCAGGTTATGGATGTGTCACTGCAACCTTAAAGGTCCTCAATGAATGTCACCATTGCCCTTGATTCTAAGCAAT
>NW_019947097.1:0-12903 GCF_002910315.2 Salvelinus sp. IW2-2015 | reverse complement strand
CCCGTCCCAGGTATCCGGTCCCAGAGCAGTCACACACATATCTGTTCCAGCCCTCCCTGCAGAGGTCAGAAGTTGGGGTTAATGGTCAATGGTCAAGTCAAGGGTCATGCCAGAGTAGATCAAACTACAGATACACTGTAATTCCTCAATTCAATTCACCATTCNGGAGAAAACCACCTATAATAACTGGCTAGCTAGCTAGTGTTAGCAACATTTTCAATGCTGGTCATGCAATGAGAGCTAACCAGATAGCAAACAATGCAACAAAAGTATCATTTCGGGTTTGAAAAATACTCAATCTACAGCCTCTGCATTTCAGGAATCAATTATTGTTCAATTATTCTGCCATTTTAAATGTATGATAAAACATTTTTAAAAACATCCCAGTTTTTGCCAAATGTCCTCATTGGCTTTCATGCGTTWGAAACATCTATGGTTTAAAACTCGAGCTTGTTCTAGGCGTTGGACTCYAGCTTGGTTAGCGACAYTTGTCCACCGAAGCACTYAGATTGGTTGTCCAAAATTCTGGGGCGGGCTTAGCGAAGGGTCAATTCAAGGTGCTTTATTGACATGAAAAACATTCTTTAAATATGCCTACAAGTCTTCTCTCTGTCTAGAACTTAGCTAAAAGTGCAGGGAGTCCTTTAGAAACAGTCAAGCACATATCAACATAGTCCCGTACTGTACAGTAGACTTGACTTGAGTAAGTAGCTGCGTTACCTGCAGGTGGCGCTGTGTTGGCAGGGGTTGGACAGACARTGTTTAGGGGGCTCTCTGGAGCAGGAAGGTTTCACTCCTACAGCCCTCTGAGCCTCAGCCAGGCGACGGATGTCTTTACTCTGACCGTCCACAAACAGGTCTCTCACACAGCCCACATATCCATAGTTCAACAACGCTGTCCACACCTACAGGGAAGAGGAGCAGACAGGTACACGCACACGCACAGAACGCACACGCATAACACACAAAACACCACACACACAGAACCTCAGTAGGGAAGATGAGTCCTTGGCGGTCTCTGGTAATCCTCCCTAGGTACAGGGATATCCTCCAGGTCTAGAATCTCACTGTCCCTGGCGCGGTGTAAACGCTGTAACCTGTGAAGTTCACTGAGACTAGTACCTATACACACACACACACAACACACACACAACACACACACACACACACACACACACACACATGCACACACACCACACATAACACCAACACACACACAACAACACACCACACACACCACACACACACACACACACAAGTTAGGGTTAAGAAGGGATCCAATGATTAGGGTGCTCTGACACTGACCGTCAGTGTCCGCTCAGTAATGAGGTTCTGCTAAATGGCTCAACCTGTCTACATGTAAAGGTTAAGGTTACCTGTCCACTGACCACTTGCCAGGCCGTCATTATAAATAGAATTGCTCTTAATCATTAAAAAAGGTTAAATAAAATCAGATACCTGAGGCGTCCCGTCCCTCTCGGAAGTCGCGTGGCTAACCACTTCGCCATCGTTGACCTTCTGTCCGATGGCCTTGGTCCTTGGTGGTCTTTGAGCCCATGTCCAATACGAAGGTACTGTGACCATCCAGCATCTCGTGGCATAAAAAAAGAAAATAAAAAAAAAATTCCACCTGCCAACAGAATCGGCACAGTAGAAAAAAACAGAACAAACATGAACATACACACCGACACCAGTATAAATCATCAACACCAGTATCAAACATCAAACACCGTAATACAACATCAACACCAGTATCAACATCAACACCAACGTTCAACATCCAACATATATAAACATCAACCCAGTATCAACATCAACAGTATAAACATCAACACCAGTATATCATCAACACCAGTATCAAGCATAAACACCAGTATCAACATCAACATCCGTAATCACATCAAATCAGTATAAAACATCAAATCAGTCATAAAACATACACAAGTATAAACATTCAACGATCAGTATAAACATCAACACCAGTATAAAAATCAACACTCCAGTATAAACATCAACATCCGACAGCCAGTATAGTAGATCAACACCGACACAGTCATAAACATCAAACACCAGTTATAAACATCACATCACCCCAGTCATAACATCAACACTCGGACACCAGTAAAACATGCAACACAGTATACGACATCAACATCGAACACAGTATAAACCATCAACATCAACACCAGTAATAACATCAACATCAGTAATAAACATCAACACAAACACCAGTATAAACATCAAACACCGACACCAAGTATAAACATCAAACACCAGTAAATAAACATCAACATCAACACAGTATAACATCAACATCAAAACCCAGATAATGAAACATCACATCAAACACCAGTATAAACATCAACATCAACACCAGTATAACATCAACGAACCCGACAGGCCAGTATAAAACATCAAACACCAGTTTATAAAACATCAAACCAACGCCAAGTAATAAAACATCAACCACAGTAATACACATCAACAACGAGTATAAAACATCCCACACCAACCCCAGTAATAAACATCAAGCACCGACACCCAGTATAAACATCGAACACAGTATAAACATCAACACATATAACGATCAAAACACCAACACACCGACACCAAGTATAAACCTCAACACCAAGTATAAACATCAAACAACTAGTATCACAACATCAACACAGTATCAACTCAACACTCAACACACACCAGCTATAAACAGCAACACCAGTAACCATAGACACCAGTATAAGACATCAAACATGCGACCCAGATATACATTAACACCGACACCAGTATAAAACATCAACCCAGCATTAACTCAACACCAGGGGCTGTTGCCAAAAAGGTAGAATTAGAATATCCGGGGTATACAAGTTGACCTCACGTCTCGAGCTCATGAGAGCCAAGAAAACATGTTGCCGCTCCAGTGGGATGCTTCATTGGTGGTCTGGGTGCAACTTTTAAGGAGTTATTCGGGAGGAAGCTCACGGTGGAAAGAGCCTACGGTCCGCTACAACGGCCGTTCATTCTGCATTTCTTTCGCTTCTCACAGCTTCCTCCAGCTGGGCTGATAACGAAGGTCCTGGGGATTTCAGAGGTGCCTTGCGTTTGGGTCTGAACCACGGCTCCCCAACCCGTCACTACGTATGTTGAGAGGGTAGACCTTTTTCCCTTGCCACACCAAGATCACAGATTAACCTGAGTATCCACTGGCCACTCTTCGACGGAGCGCGCGGCTGTACTTTTCCTCCCGTCGGGAAGCTTACGAAATCCCTCATAGGAATGCGCCAATAGCGAGGAGGTAAAGATATAATTACGCAAGATAAATGGGCAACACACCGGTTGCCAAGTGATAAAGCAAAGAGAAAAATTAGCAGTGGCAAGTCTTCGCCGTTATCGACGCCTGCACATTGCCTGTATCATTGGTATGTGTACTCCTGCAACCCCAATTAACTCATTATCCCTAGGCACTCTACTCGCGTTCCGCTGAGATGTGCTGGACCCATCGTACTAACTTTACATAAAATTCCAAACATTTAACGAATATTCTCATATAATTGCTCACGCTCGCGCAATTCTTCCAACAATATTGCAAAGTTGTAATACGTAGACTGAAGTACCGAGTATCTGGCCATAATTATTACACATTTTAATTGAATACTAGCAACCGCGGCATTTATGTTAGGATGTTTGAAATGAATATGTGAAATTGTGAGTAATGAAGCACATCGACTTCTCCAGCGATAGTCAGGTGAGCTTTGATTAGTAAAATTGTGCTATCTATTTAGCATATCTCAGTGTCGAGACTCGCAAATGACAAATAGACAAATTTTCTTGCCAGTGGTGACCGCATTAAACTGTTGTGTGCTGTTTGCGTTGATGTGCACTGTGGCTGGATGTATGTACATTTCTTCTTGAACTTATGAAACGCGGCTTCGTAAAATCGGCCGTCCATGGGAAGAGCAGGTTCATAAATCGTAGCCATACTAAGCCACATTCTGCAGAAGTGGGTATGGTCCCTAGACTAATAGTTTAACAAAGCACAAAGCCATATATTGTACCAGACGGTGCTGCTCACACATTGTCTGTATGTTTTAGCAGTGAAAAAGATACCACAGACCAAGGCACGGGTGGTGGCGTCACCAAATGGCTGACCGTTACCCCGCAGAGGATCTGGCCTTGGAGCTAAGAGTAAAGGCAGGCCCGTCTTAGAGGGGATCCCCTGGGGGAAAGAGACGAGCATAGGTTCCTCCAGATGCCGACCGCTCATTCAAGGTATGTCTTCCTCTCTTTACATGGGAATACACCCACATCATATTGACTCAATTTGGACTGTCCGGACTTCGTTTACCGTATATCTTGCAGTGTCCTGGCAGGGACTGTGTCTGTTATAGAGCCAGCGCGAGCGACAGAGTCCCAGGACCGATGTCTGATTTCCAGTGAGTATACTCCAGCACATTGGCAACTGCTAGGCCTGGCATGGTCTTGTCTACTAGCTTCAAATATGTTATCCGGATTTACAATGGTGATAACTGTGGGTGAAGGCTCGTGCAGTCCGCTAGAGCAGCGAGCATGAGTCGGAAACGATTGGATCCGAATGGAGGAGGGACCACTCTCCTCGGGGATTTCCAGATATTGGCATGAAGTATCAATTGTGGATATTGCTACTGGAATAGGTATATTTACTCTATCTTAATGGTGAGGGAGTCTCACTCAATAATCAAAAATCTATATTTCCTTTTACAGGACCACGATGCGGTATGTACATGTGGGAAGTAGTAGCCGTGAGGCCTGGGCAGATACGCATAGTGCGTAGTTACCAGAATGTAAAGGACACATAATCCTTAGCCCCATCGAGAGATTTTTCGGGAGACTGGTTGCATTAAATTTGTGAGAGTTTGTGGTTCGGGTCACTGGATGTGAAAGCTCGTATTCTTAATAGCTTCGGTGATCATGGACTAGTGTTTTGGATGAGGCATACCGACCTCTCCGGTCGCCAACTATGGATTGGAAGTATTCCTGGGTGATTGAAGTTTAAAATAAACTGAGATAAAACCGTTGTGGGCGTCCGCCCTCCACTGATAGAATGACCTATAGACTAATTTCAACGCTTAGAGAGAATGGTTGAGATAGATGGATATATATTACTGTGGTCGCTATCCTGCGGGAGTGTTTGCAGAATGATTATAACAATAACTGAGGGACTACTGTATCGATGGTTGAAATAGATCTTATTACGGATGGCCGTTTTGAGAAATAAGAAATATCGATTTGTGAGTATGTAGTAGCTAGGGTGGGTTGGAGTATGTTTATGCGATTCTGCTCCTATATACCTTGGTGGTTTGAACACTAGTTAGTTGTCAAGCTGGTAATACACAATTTATTGACTGGTATGTTGATAGTTTATTATGTTGCGTATTGTCGGTGAGTTTTGCATGTTTTATACTGGTGTTTGTGCTTGTCCTCCGAGCTCAGGCTTTTCTACACATGAACTGATGGTTGAATGGGTTTAGTAAACCTGGGTCGATTGGATTGTTATGAATATAATATTAATAACTTCGGTGAGTTTGTGTTTGTATTGTTTATGAATGATATCGAACGTGAGCCATCGACGTAATTATGAGTGCTACTTTAGGTTTTAGACTCGTGGAGCTACGTACACGGGGTATCTATGATTGTTTATCCTGGTGTTGATGGTTGAGTTGGCTATTCTTTTAATCTAAAGTCTGGTTGTTTTTGATTTCAATTTTTTCTCTCACTCGAAGGCAAATTGTCCAGCTACACACCAACGGGGTTCATCGTTTATAGCATCCGCCCTCTTTTTGGCACCACTGCCCTCCTGCCACCAATGGTGTGGCCCATTAGCACTATTATAGGACTAGAGGGCCCAAAATTTGTTGGTGCTTCCTTGTCTGCATTCTGTACTAATGGGCAAGTATGCCCATGTTTCGTTTAGCTGAGATGTATGTGGCGGAGTGTTGGAATTAGAATGCACTTGTGTGCAGGAGATATATACCTCCATGGTGGTGTAATGGGGTACTTATGTTATACTGCAGAGGTGACGCGGTTTGACCGCACTGTGCCTTCCGTTTACTACTGGTGAGTGTACAATTGATCGGTTTGAAAGATACAGTGTTATTCTGCAGTATTGGCAATCAGGATCGATATCTCATGCAGACTACTGCGTCGCAGGTTCAGATGTCGACCATGCACTGGTGCTACGGCGCCATGCACTGTAGTGTGGAGCAAATGGTAAATATGCTCTGGAATTGGGCCTGTTGTCGCTTTTTCTGGCTAGTAAGGTGAGGCCTTGCCACTGTCGTACCCAGTTGGGGGGTATGTCGCAAGAACTTGAGCGTGAAGTAACGAAGGCACTAATTGCCGCAAAATTTAAGGACTAGTGTGGTCCTGGCGGTTGATCTTGAGAATGTTGGATCATTAACTGGGAGTGATTGTGATTGCTTTCTCTCATACTTCTCGGTTGGTTGGACCAGCTATGCATGACTATCCTACTGGGTTGATGTTGCATATCGGTCGTTGATCGTTTTATACTGATCTGGTGAACTATTGAATGAGGAGGTTCGATTATAGGATTGCAAGGATAAGCAGCGTATCCTAACAGAGTTGTTTGGACAATGTTGAATGGAACTCAACTGTTACACATAGTCAGGGGTGATTGATACTCGTATTACTTACTTTGTGTGATGTCTGAGTGTTTTCCCCAATCGTCATTGTTTCGGTGAGGTAAGCTTGGTGGATTCGAATGTTATATGGCGACATCCGGTGTGTACCTGTTAAAATGTTCTGTTTTTTTCCTAACTGTTGCGGATTTCTGCAGCTAAGATGGGTTGATCATTGGCCAACAATCAGAGCATTTGCGGGCAAACCCTCTGAGGGTGGCCTCATCCTGAGTGCCGAATTACTTTGTGCTTATAATAGGCAATCCACCTGGGTCTCTACCAGACATAAATGTTGCCAGGCCTGAACACATAACCAACATGAATCTTAAGAGGATTAGTCCGCCATATCGCGACGGGAAACAGCTTCTGCCATGAGGCAATGTGGCTGAGGTGGTTGCACCAATTGATTCGCCTGGTGTGATCCGAGATGGCACGTTGACCTGCCATTCCAGGTATTGGGAAGTTTTTATTTACCACGTGGTATTATTTTTTCAGAGGATTCTTGGAGCAATTGACTGAGAGCTCAAGTCTTGTATTGGTAATAATGACGGCCCATGGGCAAGTCGATTCAGTTGGGACAGGTTATATTCGTAACCTGTTAGCATTAAACAAAATAGGACCTAGGCCATTTTCAGATGCCCCATGAGCCCAGAATTTTCGGGCACTTTGAATTGTACTGTACGCTCAGATCGCCTATTCACGAAGCGGGTACAGCCACCACAACCCATTTATGTATAACCATCATGGAGCGCTCTAGCTCGTCTAAATAGCAAATATCACTGTGTGTTCTAATGAGGGTAGTAATGATGAGATTTGTGGTTGCCAGGTGAATTCTCTGCGTGTTCGTTTAAGCGCCGGGAGACAAGCGGACGTATGCTTGGGTTGGTGTGTGTGCTCTGGCCCAGCCTTGTTTCTCCTGACAGTGGTGCTGTAGTGTGGGACCTGTTGTTGCACTAGTACGCGTGCCCTAGGAAGCACCCGCTGTGGGTGGTCCTTATAAACGCATGCCATGCCAGGACTCCGGGCCTAGCGTTGGTAATGATGTATGCCTTGTGGCCTCTCGTCTGGAAGGCTGAGCGCTTTTCACTGTGGCTCTTCACAAATGTTATAGGGGGTCAGGCCTTGGTTAGGTGCGGCGAATTGCGTTGAGATTGATTAGTCTGTGTGTGGTGTTGTGCTGGTCGTCTGGGCATCGTAGTGTGGTGGCTCCGGCCTGAGTAAGAGAGAGAGGGGCCCAGACGGTTGCCACCAGCCATGGAATGGGACAATTAACCCCGGATCACCACATTTCTCCCGATGATCGTCGACCACAGACGTGGTCAGCGTAGACACCGCTCCAGGGGACAGTGAGATTCTAGACCTGGATGCTATCTGTACTAGGAGGATTACCAGAGGACCGCACAGGACCTCTCTCTGCTGAAGTCCCTACCCTGGAACCAATATGGTTTGTCTGATAGTTAGTTGCATTGTGTTGGTTAGTTGAGTATGTGTGTGTGGCTTGTTGTTGCAACGCTGTTTTTGGTGTAAGATATGTTCCGTGGGTGGCAGAGGGAGTGTCTGTGTTAGAGGTCCTTTGTTCGGGTTGCTCTCTTTCCCTGTAGGTTTTTGGACGAATGGTTTGAGCCTCGATTCAGCGGTTGTTGAACCATGGGATATATGTGGGTGGCTTGTTGCTTGCGGTAATATGTTGTAGTGAAACTATCGTACAGTTGCTTGCGGAGCGGGGAGGCTATCAGCATGCCTATCACGAGTACATTCCACGTTCTGTCTGTTGCGTGACAGTTGGGATGTGTCATTCCGAGTTGTGTCTGGCATATGTGAGTATTTGATTTAGATTTCGCTTGCATCCACATGCAGGGTGGTGTCTTAATCCAATAGAGAAGGACCCCCTTTGACATAGTGCTAAATTGGTCCTTAGTCCAATCCATCTCTTGTGCTATAATATAAATACAAAGCTGCCTCAGGATTTGCTGCTGAGGTTTTCACACACGCATACGTTGTTCTAGCTAGTCTACCTTGTGACATATCGTCCGTTTCCGAAAGGAAGCTACGGTTTCTAATACGCTGTTGACTTTGTTATCGGGACTTTTGTCATTATTTTTGCAATAAATGGAACAATATATGTTTGACACTATGTGTTTTTATCATAGTTTCATTTCATTCGGCAGATGTGTACCTCTTGCTCTTTTATATGACAAGAATTTATTTCGACGAGGAGGCACGGACACTGGAAGAAGAACATGGATATATAGTCAATAAGGAGGTAATGGTAGGTCTCTCGAGCTTGGTTTTTTCTGACCGCAAGAAAAGTCATTAGTACTTGATTTTTTATTTGTTTCTGAAATCCTTCATGACAACCTGTGAGCTACTTTAATGGAGGTTACCTGCGTTCTTCCAGCCATCTGGATCGCATGGTCCTTCTGGTTAAGTGAACCGTCCATATGAATGTTTACGAGGATGGTCTCCACACGAGGGCAAGGGCCCACACACTGCTCTGCTCGTATTTTAAATCCATTTAGATCGAACTTCATGTAACGTCTCTTTAAACATTCTGGTCTAGCAATATTATGGATACCATATACGTGGTTTTTATTTTTTATATCAAAACTGCTCTTGTGCCTCTTCTATATATTCGTCAATCATTAATATGGAGATATACATATATGGTGCCTTGGTATTATACCGGGCGTTCGTAATATGGGACGATAATTATGAGAACGTAATGTTTATGTACAATCCGCAAATACTTGAAAAATTAACTTTTTTTTTATTCGGTGCTCTCGAATAACATTGAATCATTTTAATATTGGGATTTCGACAACGTTCTTTTCATTGGAAACTTTTAGCATGGAACAACAATTGGGGCGGATATGGGTTTGTATATCCCTGATGTAAACATCAAGTGCATTGACGCTAGTGATGCGTTTGATAAATGGACTAGGTTGGTTTTCCTTTATTTTCGCATGTTGTGGAATGCAGCTGTAATGTAGACGTATGGTTGAAAGGGTTAGGAATAGAGAAATAAATGTAGGAGCACATGTTCGCAAGTGATTATTCTGTGTATTGCCTATGCTGAATCTTCTTGAGAGCCAACGCCTTAGCTTGACCTCAGATGAACTCAAATTGTCCTTGGGTTCCATCGCGTAACCACTCAATTCTTATACGCACTACTACGACTATCGCTCCTGCAGGGGCGCCCGTATCCCGCAATCTTGTTAGTGGTGTCACCTGAGGCTCCTGGCCCCTCTGGGAATACGGAGGGGCCGGGAGAGCAAATGTTGAGGAGAAGCCGCTACGGGGAATTGGCAAGCCGAGGCGAAGATGGAGGAGGTAGCCGTGGGGCGAAGTAAGGGGGAAAAGCGGCGAGGGTGGACGATTAAGGGGCGAAGGAGGGGGGATGGAGGGGGTGAAGGAGGGTATTGGAGTAGCGGGGGTGGAGGGGTGGTCATACGAGGACGCAGGGAGTGATAAATACAGAGTCATGACAGAGAGCGAAGGATGGAGTAGAAGGCAATGTGGAGTACGAAGCAGGCCGAGGTTAATGAAGGAGGAAAGCATTGAGAAGAGGGCAGACGCAGCAGTTGGATAGAAGAGAGGCGAGTGCCACGAAGGCGAATGGGACTGTGAAGAGAGACGGGCAATGGAGATGACGCACAGGATGAAGAACAGAAGACCGAAGAGTAGGGAGAGGAGAGGCAGAGTGAGGGAACGGAGATCACGAGACAACGCGGCAAGGATGGATGAGAGGACAACAGAGTGCGGAGAGCAAGGAGGGCGTGGCCAGATGGTGGGAGGGAGGGATGGAGAGAGGGGGGAGGGCTTGAAGAGTGGGCTGGATGCGCGAATGGGGGGTCGGAGGGATGGATATGGGAGGAGGGAAGGATGGAGAGGTGGGAGGAGGGAGTGGAGGAGAAGAGGGAGTGAGGGAGGGATGGTGGAAGGGTAGGGGGAAGGAAGAGAGGGATGGAGAGATGGGGGGATGGGAGGGATGGAGAGAGTGTGGAGAAGGGAGAGTGGGCGGGGGGGGATGTAGAGAGAGGGACAGAGGAGGGAATGGAAGGAGGGGTGGAGAGTGGGGGGAGAGGGAGGATGGGGGAGGAGGAGGGATGGATGGATTTGTAGAGAGTCGGAGAGAGATAGAGAGTAGGGGGAGGGATGAGAGAGAGGGGCAAAGGGCAGGATGGAGAGAGGGGGAAGGATGGGAGGGGATGAAGAGAGAGGGTAAGAGGGAGGGATGGGAGAGAGGGTGGCGAGGGAGGTTATGGAGGACGGGGGGTGGAGGTAAGAGGAAGAGGATTTGGAAGGGGGAGAAGGAGGGAGGGATGGAGAGAGAGGGGAGGCGGAGGGAATGGATGGAGGAAGGAGGGGAGGGATGGACGAGAGAGGGTCGCTGTGAGGGATGAGAGAGGGGGAGGAGGGAGGGGTGGAGAGAGAGAGAGAGGGGAGGGGGGGAGGGATAGAGACAGGGGAAAAGAGGAGGGATTGGAAGAGGATGGGGGAGGGAGGGAATGGAGAGCTGGGGAGGAGGGAAGGGATGGGAGAGGTGGGGAGGGGGAGGGGAATAAGAGGGTGAGAGATGGAGAGGGGGAGGGGGGGGATGGGAGAGAGGGTCGCTTGTGAGGGATTGGACGAGAGGGAAAGGGGGACGGAGGATGGTGGAGAGAGGGGGAGGGAGGCATGGAGAGAGGGCAGGGGAGAGATGGAGAGAGGGGCAGGAGGGAGGGATGGAGGGGGGATGGGAAGGGATGGATGAGAGATGGGGAGGGACGGATGGAGAGAGTGGGAGGAGGGAGGGAAGGATAACAGAGCAGGGAGGGATTGGAAGGAGAATGTGGTGAGGAGGGGATGAGAGAGTGGGGAGGGGAGTTAGAGAGGAGGGGGGAGGGATGGAAGGGTGGAGGAGGGAGGGATGCGAGAGCGGAAGAGAAAGGGGGAGGGGTGTGGGAGGTAGAGATGGAGGGGGGCGGGAGGGAGGGGGGTGAGGGGGAGGGATGGAAAGGAGGAGGGGTGAGCGGGGGAGGGAGGGATGAGAGAGGGGGTGGGAGGAGCGATGGGAGCCGGGAGGAGGAGGGATGGGGAGAGAGAGGGGCGGAGGGAGGGATGGAGGAGGGGTGGAGAGTGGGGGGAGAGGGAAGGATGGGAGAGAGGGGAAGGATGGGGATGAGAGAAGAGGGTAAAAGGGAGGGATGGAGGAGAGGGTGGAGAGGGAGGGATGGAGAGGGGGGTCAGGGAGGTAGAAAGGAAGAGGGAATGAGAGAGGGAAGGAGGGAGGGATGGAGAGAGGGGAGGAGGAGGAGAGGATGGAGAAGGAAGGGAGGGAGAAAAGAGGGTTCGCTGTGAGGTGAGAGAGAGGGGAGGAGGGAGGGAGGATAGAGCAAAGGGACAGAGGGAGGGATGGAGAGATGGGGGGGGAGGGACTGGAGAGATGGGGGAGGAGGAAGATGAAGAGGTGGGGAGGAGGGAGGGAGGGAGAGAGGGGGGAGGGCAGGGATGGGGGGAGGGGGAGGGATGGAGAGAGAGGGGGTCGGTGTGGGATGAGCGAGGGAGGAGGGAGGGCGGAGAAGAGGGGGGAGTCCATGGAGAGAAGGGGGCGGGAGAGAGGGGGGGAGGAGGGATGGAGAGAGGGGGAGGAGGGAGGGAGTGGAGAGAGGGGGGAGGGAGGCTGAGAGAGGGATGGATGGAGAGATGGGGGGAGGGAAGGATGGAGAGAGGTGGGGGAGGAGGAGGGTAAGGAGGGGGGGAGGAGGGAGGGATGGGAAGAGGGGGAGAGGGGAGGGAGTGGAGAGAGGGGGGATGGAGGGCATGGGAGAGAATGAGGGAGGGTGGGAGATGGAGGGGGGATGGAGAGCAGGGGGACAAGAGGGAGGGAGGAAGAGAGGGGGAGGAGGCGAGATGGAGAGAGGATTGAGAGAGGGAGATGGGAGAGAGGGAGGAGAGGGAGGGAGGATGGATGGATGGAGAGAGGGGGAGGGATGGAGAGAGGGGGTGGGAGGAGGATGGAGAGAGGTGGGGAGGGGTGGGAGGAGGGAGGGATCGAGAGAGGGGGGAAGGGGGATGGGAGAGAGGGGCAGAGGAGGGACGGAGAAGGGGGGAGGAGGGAGGGATGGAGAGGGGGGGCAGAGGGAGGGAATGGAGAGAGGGGGAGAGGAGGGAGGGGTGGGGAGGGGGGAGGAGGGAGGGAGGATGAGAGAAGCGCGTGAAGAGTTGTGATCTCGAAGTATGTGGGGTAAGA
>NW_019947096.1:38872-46884 GCF_002910315.2 Salvelinus sp. IW2-2015 | reverse complement strand
GGTCAGATCGATGTATCACCAGACCAGGTCAGGTCAGATATCACGACCAGTCAGCAGACACAAACCAGGTCAGGATACAGATACTCACAGCACCAAGGTAGATACAGATATCACCAGACACGGTCAGATACAGATGATCCAGACCAAGGTCAGAAGATTCCAGCAGCAATACAGTTCTCACCAGACCCAGGTCAAGTTAGTTCACCCAGAGTTCATATCACACCGACCAAGGTCAAGAATACAGATCTCACCCGACCACTAGACAGCATACAGACCTTAAGGTCAGATAGATCATCACCCCGACCAAGGTCACATACAGATATCACCCAGACTAAGGTTCAGATACGATATCACCAGACCAAGGTCAAATACAGATATCAGCCAGACAGGTCAGATACAGATAGAACAAACCAGACCAAGGTCAGACTACGATATCACCAGACCAAGCGTCAGAATACAGATAATCACCAAAGCCAACGGTCGATACAGTTTATCACCAGACCCCAGGTCGATACAGAATATAACATGACCAAGCGTCAGATTCAGGATATCACCAGAACCAAGCGTCAGATACAGATATCACGCAACCAAGGTCAATTCAGATATCACCAGAAAGGCGAATCGTTACAGAATAGGCGATTATCACAACAGGCGATACAGATATTACCAGACCAGGTCAGATACAGAATCTCAGCAGACCAAGGTCAGATACAGTTATCACCAGAACAGGTCACATACAGATAATCACCAGGACCAAGGTAGATACAGATACTCACCAGACCAAGGTGCATCGCGGATTCACCAGACCAAGGTCCAGGATACAGTTTCTCACCAGACCCAGGTCAGATTCAGATTATCACCAGACCCAGGTAGATTCAGATTATCAACAAGACCCAGGTAGATGAGGATAATCACCAGACAAGGGTCAGATTCAGATGATCACCAGACCAAAGGTCAGAATTCAGATAAATCACCCAGAACCTCAGGTCAGATTCAGATATCACCAGCCGCAGGTCAATTCAGATATCAGCCGAGACCAAGGTAGATACCGTCGATCACCTAGAGCCCGGTCAGATACCAGATATCACCAGACCCAAGGTCAAGATTCACGATATTCACCAGACAAGGTCAGATACAGAGTTCCACCAGACCCAGGTCAGATTCAGTTCTCACTAGACCAAGGTCAGATAAGTTCTGACCAGACCAAGGTCAGATACAGATATCAAGAACCAAGGTCAGATACAGATTTATAACCAGACCCAGGTCGAGATACAGATATCACTAGACGAAGGTCAGATACAGTTATTCACCAGACCCTCAAGGATTCACCAGAAGTCAATCAGATATACACCAGCAGTCGATCACAAAGTACAAGTACACGGTGATGGTGGGGGGGTTACAGATACTCACAGACCAAGGAAGATATCACCAGACTAATTCAGATATATCACCAGGTCACCAAGCGTCAGATATATCACAGACTAGTCAGAAGTACAGATACCCAGACCCAGGTCAAATCAGTTATCACCAGACCAGGTCAATACAGATATACAGCCGCAAGGTCAGATTCAGATCATCACAGAAGCCAGGTCAGAATACAGTTACTCACCAGACCGCAGTCCAGATTCAGTTAATCATCACTAGACGCAAGGTCATGATACAGATTTCGACCAGACAACAAGGTCAGAACGCAATATCACAGACCAAGGTCAGATACAGATATCATAGACCCAGGTCAGATACAGATATCACCAGACTGAAGGTCCAGTATACAGATATCAAAAACAAAGGTCAGAAACTCACAGACCAGGCATCATGATGCGCTTCCACCAGACCAGGTCAGATTAGTTCTCACCAGAACCAACGGTCAGATCATCCACAGATCCAGTCACAACAGACCACAAGGTAGTCAAATACCAGACAGTAGTCCAGTCACCAGACAGGTCGAACAGATCACGCAGTCAGATACAGTTCTCACACAGAACCAATGAGTCATAGATACAGTTATCACCAGACCAAGGTCAGATACAGTTCCTCGACCAGACCAAGGTCGATACAGATATCACCAGACCGCAAAGTGATAGCAGTCAATGACAGTTTCAGTCAGTTCTACCGACAAGAGTTCACGTATCACAATCGATACAATCACAGACCAAGTCGACATATCAGCAACAAGGAGATAAATCACCAGACCAAGCGTCGAATTACATTTCACAGCACCAAGCCGCTAGCTCGAGCATATACACCAGACCAAGGTCAGATACGATATTACCAGCCAAGGAACGTCAGATAAAATATCACCAGACCAAGCGTCAAGATAGATATCACAGACCGCGTCGAATACAGTTTCACCAGACCAAGGTCAGATACAGATACTCACCAAGACCAAGGTCAGATCAGATCATCACGCAGACAAGGTCAAGCTCACAGATATCATCCAGACACCATAGGTCAGCAACTCACCAGACTCCAGGTCACAGTAATCTCAGAGACCAGGTCAGATACAGATTCACCAACTCCAAGGTCAGATGTCCAGATTCAACCAGCACCAAGGTCGATTACAGTTCTCACACAGACTCCCAGGTCAGGATATCAGATGGTACTCACTAGACCTAAGGCTTCGAATACAGTATCTACCAGACCAGGATCGAATACAGTATCACCAGACCAAGGTCAGATACAGATATCACCAGACCAACGGATCATAGATATAACACCAGACCAGGTCAAGATACAGTTCTTCACCGACTCAAGGTCGATCAGTTCATCACCACAGTAGTCATCCAAGAGCCATGGTCGATATCAAAGAAGTCTCTACCAGACCAACGGTCAGATACAGTATCACCAGACCCAAGGTCAGAATACAGAATATCAACCAGACAAGTCACATACAGATATCACCAGCCCAGAGTCAGAATACAGTATCCCAGACAAGACCAGTCAGATACAGATATCCCAGACCAAGGTCAGATACAGTTTCACCAGACCAGGTCAGATTCAGATCATCACCAGACCAATGGTCAGATACAGATTAACCAGTCGATCATTCCCCCAGACCAAGGTCAGATTACAGATATCACCAGACCAAGGTCAGATAACATATATCACCAGACACCAGCGTCAGATACAGTATCCACAGACCAAGGTCAGATACAGATATCCAACCAACGTCAGGAACAGTTAACGACAAGGTGCAAGATCCAGATATCAACAGACCAAGGTCATAGATTACAGATATCACCAGACCAAGGTCAGATACACGTTCTCCCAGAGCACGGCGATCAGTTACAGAAATCAAGAAAATAGATCACCAGACCAAGGTCAGATACAGATATCACACAGACCCAGGTCAGATACAGATATCACCAGACCAGGTCAGAATACGAAATCACCAGACAAGGTCAGGATACAGATATCAACCAGGACAAGGTCAGATACAGATATCACCAGACCCAGGTCAGATACAGATATCACCAGACCCAGGTCAGATACAGTTCTCAAATACCTTCAGCAGACCTCCAAATACTCTTAAAGGTGCTACACATTGGATTTTTGAGAATTTTTGCATTGTATTTTCAGAAAATGTGCACAATATATCTGCAATAATAGTGGAATGATTGTGTTTCACGGTATTATTTACATGCCAGTATTGTGATTAGCTGTGACATTCGCCTATTGATTTCTCCAGCCGTGCCGGCATATGTTGTCAAAATTTGACTTTGTGGCTGTGTTATATAGTGGAAATCGAGTCAAGCGGCCAATGTAGAAATCGCCTGGTTGCTAAAATTATACACTGTTCACTCAATTTAAGTTTATGTGAGAAAACAAGCACTGGATAGTGTAGGGAGTCATTGTACTAAATCTAAATCGCTGTTCAATAATGAAAAATCTAGTTTTTCAGGCTGTTTGAAACTGATGGACCGAAACAGAAATTAAAAACTCAAACTTGAGTCTGTGCCATGTTACAGGACATGGGATGGAGGGGAGATTTTTTTTAAATGCAGTTCTGTTGCAATTCACCTAGCTTCCACACTCTCTCTCTCAGCCATCACTARCACAGAGAGGCTGCTGCCTACATACAGACTTGAAATCATTGGCCACTTTAATACATGGATCACTAGTCACTTTAATAATGACACTTTAACAATGTTTACATATCTTGCATTACTCATCTCATATGTATATACTGTATTCTGCTGTATTCTATACTATACTATACTATTCTATTGCATCTTAGCCTATGTGCTCTGACATTGCTCATCCATATATTTATATATTCTTGTTCCTTTCCTTTACTTAGATGTGTGTGTGTATTAGTTTTTTATTGTGGAATTGTTAGATTACTTGTTAGATATTGCTGCACTGTCGGAACTAGAAGCACAAGCATTTTGCTAAACTCGCAATAACATCTGCTAACCATGTGTATGTGACCAATAAAATTTGATTTGATTTTACCCAGAGCCCACCTCAAAGGTTTTATAGGAGCACATGGTCTTCATCCATCTTGTGTTGTGTTTCGACACAGCAACACCCTTCAACCCAAACCCTGTTTCTATTTTTTTCCCCGTGGCCTCTCTCTGTGTCCGTCCCTCTTACTTCTTGGAGTGGAGTGTAGAGAAGGGGGCAGGATGAGGGAGATGGGGCAGGAGTTGGAGGAGTGAGCAGCGGGAGTGGAGGGCGAGCGGGCAGGAGAGGGGAAGGGACAGAAGGAGCGGAGGGGGAGAGGAGGACTAGAGCAGCAAGGAATGGGGGGCAGAAAAGGGAGCAGGAGAGTGGGAAGGGACAGGAGAGGGAAAGGGAAGGAGAGGGAGAGAGAGAGGAGGACTTCAGAGCGTGAGGAGTGTTGGGGGAGAGGCGGTGAGGAGAGGGACAAGGGACGCCGAGGAGTGCGAGGGGAGGACTCAGAGAGTGAGATGGGGTGACGACGAAGGGGGCAGGAGTGGGAGGACATAGAGCAGTGAGGAGTGCGACGCGAGGGTGGCAGGAGAGGGGGGCGGGAGAGGAGGAAGCAGCCAGCGAGGGTGCGAGGGCGGAGAGAAAGCGGAGCAGGAGAGGGGGAACAGGGACGAGAAGATTGGAGGGTGGACTAGAAGACAGCGAGACAGTGCGACACGCGAGTGACATATTACATTTTAGCATTTTACATTTTAGTCATTTAGCCAGTACGCTCTTATCAGAGCGACTTACAGTAAGTGCATACATGTTTATATCACATTTTTTACATACTGAGACATAGGATATTCCATACCGGCCAAGAGCAGACGCTTTATCTCAGAGCACTAACAGTATCAGTGCATAATAATTTTATTACATTTTTTTTTTTTTATTATCATACAATGAGACAAAGGATTTCCCAGGCCAAATCCCCTCCCTACCGGCCAAACCCCTCCAACACGGAGACGCTATGGCCAATGTGCGTGCCCCACGGATCTCCCGCGTTGCGGCCCGGCTGCGACAGGAGCCTGGGCGCGAACCCAGCCCAGCCTGCGGCAGCGAACCAGAGACCTGTGGGCAGCTAGCACTGCGGATGCCATGCCCCGTACGAGACTTGTGTGAGCCTGTGGCGCCACCGGGGGGGGAGACATGAGGTGTGGGGGGGGGTGTACCTACCAGTAAAGAGCGTCTAAACTACTCTGTGCTCGCATCGAGGCAAAAACACTTGAAACAAGCATGAGAGTATCAGCTGCTTCGGATACTGCTTCGTGATCCGGATGTGAGTAAGACCTTTCAACAGTCAACTTCAAGCCGAGGGCGACGGATTACTCAGGACTGTACTGAATCATGCGCCTGACCAACTGGCAAGTGTCGTCACAGACATTTTCCAACCTCTCTGTCAGTCTGCTATACAACATTGGTTTTAAGCAGACCACCATAAGTCCCTGTGCCAAAGAACACTAACCAGGTAACCTGCCTTAATGATACCTACCAACACCAATGTATCCAGAAACCCAGTGCATCGCCCACTTCCAGATTCCATACGCACCAAACAGATCCAAGATGAGGCAATCTCTATTGCCACTCCACGACTGCCCTTTCCCATGCCTGGACAAAGGAACACCTATGTGAGAATAACTGACTATACAATTGACTAGCTCAGCATTCAAACCATAGTGCCCCTCAAAGCCCTTATCCTGGACAAAACCCTCCCTGTGCAACGTAGATTATGGACTTCTGACGGGACGCCCCCAGGTGGTAATGGGTAGGACGGTAACATACACATCTGCCATCTGATCCATCAACACAGAGGGCCCCTCAGGGGGCGTGCTCGAAGTCCCTCCTGTACTCCTGTTCCACTCATGACTGCCAGGTCAGGCACGACTCCACAACCATCTATGAAGTTTTGTGCTGAACACAACAGTGTAGGCCTGATCACCGACAATGACGAGACAGCCTATAGGGAGATGTCAGAGATCTGAACGTGTATGGTGCCAGGAAATAACCTCTCCCTTAACGTGATCAAGACAAAGGAGATGAATTGTGGATAACAGAAAAAAGAGACCGAAAATAAAAAAAGCAATGTATAAAATAGCATTATATACATCTAACTGTAGCGGTGTTTTAATAATAAATGTCGATTGGGGTGGAGGCAGAGTAAGACTGTTGATGGGAGGGACTGTTGATCTCACGACCCGGGGCTGTAGTGGAGGAGGTTGAAGAGCTTCAAGTTCTTGGTGTCCACACAACCAACAAACTTGACATGGTCCAAGCACACCAGACAGTCATGAAGAGGGCCACCAACAAAACATTATTCCCCCTCAGGAGACTGAAAATATTTGGCATGGGTCCTGAGATGCCTCATAAAGGTTCTACGCTGCTCCTCGAGAGCATCCTGGACTGGCTTGCATCACTGCTGTTATGGCAACTGCTTTGGCCTCCAACCTCAAAGCACTACAGAGGGTAGTGCGTACGGCCCAGTACATCACTGGGGGCCGAAGCTTCCTGCCATCCAGGACCTTTAAACGCAGGCGGTGTCAGAAGAAGGCCCTAAAAATTGGTCAAAGACTCCAGCCACGCCTAGAGGAGGACTAAGAGCAGCAAGGAGTAGAGGGGAGAGAAGGGGGCAGGAAAGGGGGAAGGGACAGGAGGAGGTCGAGAGACTAGAGCAAGTTGAGTAAGTGGAGGGGAGGGGGCAAGGAGAGGGGAGGGGGAGGAGGGAAGGCCTAGAGCAGGGAAGAAGTGGAGGGGAGGGAAGGGGGCAGGAGAGAGGAAGGGACATGAGGAGTGGAGGGAAGGGAGTGGGAGAGGAGGGCTAGAAGCAGTGAGGAGTGGATGGGGGAGGGGGCCGGAGAAGGGAGGGGGAGGAGAGGAAGGACTAGAGCAGGGAGAAGTGGAGGGGAGAAAAGGGGGCAGGAGAGGGAGGGTAGGCGGAGGGGAGGGGAGGAGGGTAGAGAGTGAGGAGTTGGAGGGAGGGGGCAGGGGCACAGGGGAAGGGAAAGGGACGGAGGAGAGGAGGCCTAGAGCAGGGAGAAGTGGCAGGGAGAGAGGGGGCAGGAGAGGGGAAGGGACAGGAGGAGTGGGAGGGGAGGGGGAGGGGAGAGAGAGGAGGGCTAGAGCAGTGGGAGTGGAGGGAGGGGGCAGGTAAGGGGAAGGGACATGTTGCAGAGGTGTTGAGGGGAGAGGAGGACTAGAGCAGCGTAAAGGTGGAGGGGAGAGGAGGGGGGAAGGAGAGGAAGGAACAGGAGGAGTGGAGGGGGAGACTGTAAGCTCGAGGAGAGGAGGGCCAGGAGAGGGGAGGGTCAGGAGGAAGTGGGGGAGGACTGAGTGGAGAGGAGGGGAGGAGTGGAGGGGAGGCCTGGATGTGGAGAGGAGAGGAAGTGGAGGGGAGGGAGCAGGGTGATGAGGGGAAGAGACAGGAGGATGTGGGAGGAGGGACTAGAAGTGGGAGCGGGGAGGACTGAAGTGGAGAGGAGTGGAGAGGAGGGAAGTAGTCTAAGTCTTCTCATCTTATCAAGTAATGTATTCACACTACTATAGTCCTTCTCCCCTATCAGGTAATGTTAACACTACTATAG
>NW_019947096.1:35036-35919 GCF_002910315.2 Salvelinus sp. IW2-2015 | reverse complement strand
GTTGGGGCTGTTTTGATGGTTTTATTGTGGGGCCTGTTGGGGCTGTTTTGATGGTTTTATTGTGGGACCTGTTGGGGCTGTGTTTGATGGTTTTATTGTGGGGCCTGTTGGGGCTGTTTTGATGGTTTTATTATGTGATTAAATGGTTCAAATGGGAACACTGTCTACCAGGCGCCCAGGGCTTCTGAATCAAYTCCACCTACCGCAAACAGCGCAAGACGAATTGAAAAACAGATATTTCTACAGAAATGTTTGATGATCGACTAGGAATGCCTTGAAGATCGGCCAGTCGAGCTCAATCGACCGGTTGGTGACCACTGCTCTATGCACTTCCTGATGAACTCAAGTCACTGAGTCAGTGTACACGTCACTGTTATTCTCAGAGGCAACCTGGAACCCATCCRAGTCCGCGTGATCACATCCCAGTCCGTCTGGAAGCAGAGAGCCCGATTGGTCGAACCAACGTTGAACAGTCACTTCTTTTGCTTTGTTTACACACAGACAAATTCTGAAGAAAAAAAATTCTCTCCACTAATTGTTCATTTGACCAATCAGATCACTTCTGGAAAATATTGGATGTGAAAAGATCTAGTGAGATACCCAATGGGCTAGACGATTCTCTTCTCATCTTGAAAAAAAAAACTTTTACTAACAATGTGGAAGTCAATCAATCCACCATCATCATCATTGAAACAACAGAACACATCTAATTATTGAAATAGCCTGGGCAACCGAGAAAAACAAATTCAATACAATTTAAGGCCAAGTGGCAAACAATAATGCAGGCAGGAGGTGTGAGCACGCAGGTCTGGGCAGGTGAGATGCAGGCAGTATGAATGGAGGTGTGAGCACGCAGGTCTGGGCAGGTGAGATGCAGGCAGTA
>NW_019947096.1:27070-34741 GCF_002910315.2 Salvelinus sp. IW2-2015 | reverse complement strand
AGAAACTGTCAAATTGGTTTGAGGTCTATGCTGGATCTGGCCTGGTTTCATGCATGTGTCAGTCTAGTGGTAGCTAGAGATTTTCTCATATCAGCTCAGGGATGGGCAACTTTGATGGGGGATGGGGAACGCAAAAATAATACAGAACTTCTTCATGAGGGGCTGCAGTGGCTTATGGTCTTATGGGTCCTGCAAGCCCAAAAAAGTTTTAGCTAATTTCCTGCAATTCGACAAATTGTTCCATAAGGTGGAGGCAAATGTTTGCCGTTTTTAATATAATAACTGATGATCAATGGCCCACCCTAGTCGGTAATTCGACCATACTACAATCTTAGATAAATTAGCTGGATGCTAGACTACCAATAAAACATTTCAATGCTGACATGGGCTTAACACATTTTCGAAATTGCACCTGTGTCTTCTATTATTATAACTCTCAACAGTAATTTGAGACCCCGAATTAGTCTCCCTCCCCAAAAAAAAGGTTGAAGATACTGCCCACTATGCACATTTTACCAAGGCGAAGTTAGAAATAACACGTTTCTTGGAAAACTTCTGGGTCACTTGACAACTTGTTGATACTAGTGTTCAATCTTTGATAAGAACGTACAACTAACTTGGCAAACATGATAGCAAGCTAGCTATTTATTATCTAAAAACGGTCAACCAAAWCACTGTCCACATTCGCACTGCKTTTTCAAAMGTMATCATGTTTGCATGTTCATCGCCTGACTGCTTGCTAATCAGTAGCAACCAAGATATTCAACAACAACAGACAAAGTAGCAATGCCCAGAGCCAGACTTGACTGTAAAGATTAATTTTAGGCCATTGCGGGATATCAAGTGGCTGGCATGTTTTGTAACTAGCATTGTTGTATCTACCTAGTCAGCTTCATCATCCAACTTTTAGTTGATTTAACGAAAGCCAAAATTTTAAAACGTACAATGGTACTTACTAGTTAATTACTTACTAATTGTTCATGTTTGTAAACTAGTTAGCGAACACATATCGTGTGTTTAGGCAGATTAGCTAGCTAAATTATCGTTAGCTAGCCAACTAGCTAAAGTTAGCTAGCTGTTTTGACCTAGCTAGCTACCTGGAAAAAAYSRWAKRWAKRWYSCSYKSMTWYSRWAKKAKRRSSKYSKYMTMYKKYMMYKRWYSRWYSKAAWMMRKWMMTTTTTTTATTACTAAAAATGAACTACACTTCTGGCTTTTCTGTGTTTGTTAACTAGCAAGATAAAAAAAAAACATTGATTACCTAGCTAACTAGACTTACAAAAGAGGCTCTTGCGGTTCCCCAGAATGTTGTCCTGCTGCCAGTGACTATTCCCTATTCTTCTGTCAGGCAATGCTGATATTCCATATTGCGTGTGTAGTCAAAAGCTTTTGTTGTTCTTCTAGCTGTTAGTCTGCTTGTGTTGCTGGCTGTGTGCACTCTGCCCTACCTCTGTTGTTGTTAGCCACTGACGCTCAAATCACCAGACTGCCAGTTGAGTGTTATCAGGAATCAGAGCTGCGCTGTAAATTGCAGGATGTTTACGTTCTAGGAAGTTTGAGGTCAAATAATGATTCATTTTTGTCGAAGAATCTTTCAAAATATTTTTATGTAAACAATTGCTCATTTCCTGTCTGTTTACTTTAAATTAACCGGTAAACGCTTCCACGCTTCCAGAAAGTGAATGTTCCACATAGGAAAACAAATGAGTGGTTTTCTCTTGTACAACTAGCACTTGTAACTTTCTCCCACTCGAGGGCGGCAGAGTCCATCAATTCAATGGCRATGCTTCTCTTGGTCCTGGCTTTCTCAAGCAATGATGTATCCATCTATATATAAATACATCAATGGGTGGATTCGATTATGCTGAGCCGCGGGGCACTGGTATATGGGCCGTGACGGGAACGCGTTAAACTGTGCGGGAGGAGCTCCGTTCTAATAGAACAGTAATCTGCGCCACTCTGTCATGTTGTCAAGGCAACATGATGCATCGTCCAGAAACATAGGCAACAATATCTTTGTTCCATAAAATATATGTTTGAATTTTCAAACGAGTTTTTATTGGCAAGGTAGATAAAGCGTTTTTTTTTATCAAAAGCAATTCTTTTTGCATGTGAAAACAGAATACTCATTTACAGAATCCTCATTACTCCACGTGCTTAGATACAGGGCACAGACATCAGTTCAACGTCTAATTTTTGATTTACATGTTGAGTTGAGTTGTCAACTAACTTGAATTCAACATGAAATTAACAAAAAAATGTCACCATATCATTGGATTTAGGTTAAAAAAAGTTGTCTGAAAAAAAGATGAACATGGATGATTGTTTTGCAAATCGAATCAGTTTTCCACATTAATTCAACATAATTACATATATTTTTTATTTATTTAAATGATGTAGATACAATGTTGATTGAACTAGTTATTGTCCAGTGGGTAATTAGGGATGGGTCGAAATATACAGAATGGAGGGAAATGGGGGAGGGTCTTGCTTTTTCAATTTCAGTCAAAGGGAGGATTTTTTATTTTTTTTATTTTTATGTAACCCAGTGGAGGGTTATGTAATTTGTAATTGATTAAATGTAAATATTTCTGTGTTTTAAAAATAGTTGCTTATTAGGCTATATATCCATGTGTGCCCGATGCCACACCTCATCTATGATTCTCTGCTCTGCTGGGTGCACAATATCAAGTTCACCTATAGGCTATATATCCATGTGTGCTCGATGACACCCCACATCTATGATTCTCTGCTCTGCTGGGTGCACAATATCAAGTTCACCTATAGGCTATATATCCATGTGTGCCCAATGCCACCCCACATCTATGACTCTCTGCTCTGCTGGGTGCACAATATCAAGTTCACCTATAGGCTATTTAGTGTGATCTCAATCAAATGATCCATAGCCTATATCGGCTAAAGGGTACTAAGTGCATGCTGGGAGAAGCACAGAGCAAAGTTATATATTTCTAAGATATCTGCTAGTATGGTATATATAAAATTATAAACTGAGTGGTTCGAGCCCTGAATGCTGATTGGCTGACAGCTGTGGTATATCAGACCGTATACCATGTGTATGTAACAGTATAACTTTAGTACGTCCCCTCGCCCCGACCCGGGCGCGAACCAGGGACCCTCTGCACACATCGACAACAGTCACCCACGAAGCGTCGTTACCCATCGCTCCACAAAGCCGCGGCCCTTGCAGAGCAAGGGTAACACTACTAATACGTTTCAGAGCAAGTGACGTAACTGATTGAAACGCTACTAGCGCGTACCCGCTAACTAGCTAGCCATTTCACATCCGTTACACTCACCCCCCTTTCAACCTCCTCCTTTTCCGCAGCAACCAGTGATCCGGGTCAACAAGCATCAATGTAACAGTATAACTTTAAAACGTCCCCTCGCCCCGACACGGGCGCGAACCAGGGACCCTCTGCACACATCAACAACGGTCGCCCACGAAGCATCGTTACCCATCGCTCCACAAGGCCATCGCGCTTTCAAGCAGGGGTAACACTACTAAACGTTTCAGAGCAAGTGACGTAACTGATTGAAACGCTACTAGCGCGTACCGCTAACTAGCTAGCCATTTCACATCCGTACATGTATGACAAAACATTATTTTTACTGCTCTAGTTATATTGGTAACCAGTTTATAATAGCAATCAACCTAAGGCTTTGTGGTATATGGCCAATATACCACGGCTAAGGGCTGTGTCCAAGCACTCTGCGATGCATCGTGCATAAAGAACACCCCTTAGCCGTGGTATATTGGCCAGTATACCACAAGACCCTTAGCTGTGTCCAGCTAAGGGCTGTGTCAGCACTCTGCGATGCATCGTGCATAAAGAAAGCCCTTAACCGTGGTATATCCATATGCCACACCCCTCGTTTTTATTGCTTAACTAGGCTGCATTAAACACTGAAATGGATATTCCAACCCTGAGCCCCGCCTACTCTGCTCTTGCTGATCCAAAACGTGTTTGTGTGCTGCTTAACCAATGGCTGAGCTGTGTGCTGCTTAACCAATGGCTGTGCTGCGTGTTGCCTAACAAATGGCTGTGCTGTATGCTGCCTAACCAATGGCTGTGCTGTCTGTTGCCTAACCAATGGCTGTGCTGTGTGTTGCCTAACCAATGGCTGTGCTGTCTGTTGCCTAACCAATGGCTGTGCTGTGTGTTGCCTAACCAATGGCTGTGCTGCGTGCTGCCTAACCAATGGCTGTGCTGCGTGCTGCCTATGATGGCAGTTCAGGACGAGAGTCAAAGGTTTCTTCCCATTTAATTTATTTTGATTAAGGCCTAGTCCAAAATAAATTCACTCTCTTACACGTGGACTAGCCTATAGGCTGTTCTGTTCAGTTTGACAAGGAGAGCACGAAGACGAGAAGGAAGACTGGAGGTCAACTTTAATAGCTGTCTACTACTACACTTGATTTTATTTTTAAAAAACAATATGTTTCTTGCCCATTAGGTATTTATCAGAGGTATTGACCTCATAATAAACCAGATTCAAGTACCTTACATTAAGGAGCTGAAACTTGAAGCAGCAACTGCAGGACAATCAATTAGACTATAGGCTGCTACTGTAGTACCAGAGATTTGTCAGTCAATTCCTCCACCCACCACACACTCTTTAAATAGCCTACCTACATGTCACTGAGGGGCTGTTAAGTTAAAACCAAGACCCAAATATGAGGGGTTATGAGAGGGTATGCCATAGGCCTACCTTTTATGAAAGAAAATTGTAAAAAGCACAGGCCTACCCATTGTTAGCTTATAAACAGATCTAATTATACTAAGTGAGCGATAACAGGGCTTTGGTACGGCGATGCTTTCTGCTAGAAACAAGCTGCAAAGTACCCTGGGAAAGATGTGACTCCGATGCATTATGGGAATATCACTGTTTAATTTCTTTGACGTTCAGAGCTCTGTCGTTGGGTTAAGCTCTGTCGTTGTGTTAAGCTCTGTCGTTGTGTTAAGCTCTATTGTTGGGTTAAGCTCTATTGTTGGGTTATGCTCTGTCGTTGTGTTAAGCTCTATTGTTGGGTTAAGCTCTGTCATTGGGTTATGCTCTGTCGTTGGGTTAAGCTCTGTCGTTGTGTTAAGCTCTATTGTTGGGTTAAGCTCTGTCATTGGGTTAAGCCACGGGAAGAAGAGTAGCCGGTTAAAGCTTACATTTTTTTTGGTCAGTAGGCCTACTCTGTCTGGGGAGGAATGGTAGGCCTAACTTTTGAAAGTACCATGCTCAGATTCATAATGAAGTCTTAGATTTAATTATTTGCAAATGGGGACAGTTTTGTTGCAAACAAGACACAGTGATTTGGCCTTGGAGAAATACGATAAGACGAACACATAGGCCTGTCTCTCTGTCCGTTCTTAGCCTGTGAGATTCCGCTAATGTGTTAAATGACGTAGAATTCCCTGAAACGTTTATAAATTCTTGGACCTACAAATAACGATGATAGATTCATGCAATGCTTTTAAATATTTAACCAGATTCTTTCCGCCCCTACTCTTGTCCATAGTGGTCTGCGAACCCAGAATCTTCTGGCCCGCAGCCCTGTTGCGCAATCAAAAAATTACTTTGTTGTCCTGTAATGTTTACAGGATGAAGAACGGTTCCTAAAACTGCGTCTCTATTGGTTCTGGTCTGTCCAAGACGTGAGGTTAAATGGTAGACGCTCTCTGCTATCCACTTTGTTTTAATTGAAAGCGAAGAGATGATTCTCTGCTCTGCTGGGTGCACAATATCAAGTTCACTATAGGCTTTATATCCATGTGTGCTCGATGACACCCACTCTATGATTTCTTGCTCTGCTGGGTGCACAATATCAAGTTCACCTATAGGCCTATTTAGTGCTGATCTCAATCAATGATCCATAGCCTATATCGGCTAAAGGGTACTAAGTGCATGCTGGGAGAAGCACAGAGCAAAGTTATATATTTCTAAGATATCTGCTAGTATGGTATATATAAAATTATAAACTGAGTGGTTCGAGCCCTGAATGCTGATTGGCTGACAGCTGTGGTATATCAGACCGTATACCATGTGTATGTAACAGTATAACTTTAGTACGTCCCCTCGCCCCGACCCGGGCGCGAACCAGGGACCCTCTGCACACCATCGACAACAGTCACCCACGAAGCGTCGTTACCCATCGTCATCCACAAAGCCGCGGCCCTTGCAGAGCAAGGGGTAACACTACTAATACGTTTCAGAGTAAGTGACGTAACTGATTGAAACGCTACTAGCGCGTACCCGCTAACTAGCTAGCCATTTCACATCCGTTCAACTCACCCCCTTTCAACCTCCTCCTTTTCCGCAGAAACCAGTGATCCGGGTCAACAGCATCAATGTAACAGTATAACTTTAAACCGTCCCTCGCCCGACACGGGCGCGAAACCAGGGACCCTCTGCACACATCAACAACGGTCGCCACGAAGCATCGTTACCCATCGCTCCACAAAGGCCACGGCTCTTGCAGAGCAAGGGGTAACACTACTAATACGTTTCAGAGCAAGTGACGTAACTGATTGAAACGCTACTAGCGCGTACCCGCTAACTAGCTAGCCATTTCACATCCGTTACATGTATGACAAAACATTTATTTTTACTGCTCTAGTTATATTGGTAACCAGTTTATAAATAGCAATCAAACCTAAGGGCTTGTGGTATATGGCCAATATACCACGGCTAAGGGCTGTGTCCAAGCACTCTGCGATGCATCGTGCATAAAGAACAGCCCTTAGCCGTGGTATATTGGCCATATGCCACACCCCCTTCGTTTTTTATTGCTTAACTAGGCTGCATTAAACACTGAAATTAATATTCCAACCCTGAGCCCCGCCTACTCTGCTCTTGCTGATCAAAACGTGTTTGGTGCTCAGTGTGCCTCATTGATGCTAGCCTAGCTCAGTGTGCCCTCATTGATACTAGCTAGCTCAGTGTGCCCTCATTGATCTAGCCTAGCTCAGTGTGCCCTCATTGATACTAGCCTAGCTAGTGTGCCCTCATTGATACTTAGCCTAGCTCAGTGTGCCCTCGTTGATATAGCCTAGCTCAGTGTGCCCTCATTGATATTAGCCTAGCTCAGTGTGCCCTCATTGATACTAGCCCTAGCTCAGTGTGCCCTCATTGATATTAGCCTAGCTCAGTGTGCCCTCATTGATATTAGCCTAGCTCAGTGTGCCCTCATTGATATTAGCCTAGCTCAGTGTGCCCTCATTGATATAGCCTAGCTCAGTGTGCCCTCATTGATACTAGCCTAGCTCAGTGTGCCTCATTGATATTAGCCTAGCTCAGTGTGCCCTCATTGATATTAGCCTAGCTCAGTGTGCCCTCATTGATACTAGCCTAGCTCAGTGTGCCTCAATTGATATTAGCCTAGCTCAGTGTGCCCTCATTGATACTACCCTAGCTCAGTGTGCTCTCATTGATATTAGCCTAGCTCAGTGTGCCCTCTATTGATATTAGCCTAGCTCAGTGTGCCCTCATTGATTAAGCCTAGCTCAGTGTGCCCTCATTGATATTAGCCTAGCTCAGTGTGCCCTCATTGATATTAGCCTAGCTCAGTGTGCCCTCATTGATACTAGCCTAGCTCGTGTGCCCTCATTGATATTAGCCTAGCTCAGTGTGCCCTCATTGATATTAGCTCGGTGCCCTCTTGA
>NW_019947096.1:10981-26250 GCF_002910315.2 Salvelinus sp. IW2-2015 | reverse complement strand
TTATTTGGCGTGATGGGGGAGGGGGGGGGGTCACTTGTTTCCCCCTCAAGCATTCTGGGAGGTTTAGGTCCAAATATATTTGCTGAGGTATGGTCATCCTTTTCATATCATAGACATCTGATATCTCCTGTAACCCTTATATAAAAATTGTTCTCTCCTTTACATCACTTTGAGTAGATTTGGCCTGGGCAGACGGGCCCTGGTCAAGCCCTAGAAGCCAGCCCGGTTCCAAACCCAAGCAATTCACTTCACCCGGAGCCCGAACAGATTCATTAGAATCCCTCATGGCTCCACGTGGATGTGATTGTGTGTGTTAGGCTCAGAGTTTCTATTTACATAGATAGGTCCAACATTTGATCATGGTTTTGAAATCCAGCCATTTTAAAGTATTCCATGACACTGATTATTTCAGAAAAATAAGTATTGAAAGTCTCTTTCAGGATTGCCTTGCTTTACCAATACAGGATACTATTTTGTGTTGACAAACGCTCCGACTCAGTGGTCACTGACCAGTGGATCGAACTGGTCATCTTCAAGCATTACAGTCGATCACCAAACATTTCTGTGGAAAAGCCAATGATAAAGCCTGCGCGCTCAAATTTTGTTTTTTCCATTCGTCTTGGTCTGTTGGGAAGGTCACTGATTCAAAATCCCTCGCGCCTGGTAGGAAAAGGTTCCCATTTTGAACCTTTCATAGTCGTGAGGATAAACACCCCTCTCCCAGGTGACCAGAGGAAGCTAAATAAAGTATGCCTACCACGCTGCGCAATCAGATAGCTCAAAATCACTTGCCTACAACTTCCACGACCCAGAGCAAAGTTTGATACAAGCCTAGGTAGATTTAATAACTTTAAAAACTGTGACCAGAGAGAGACGTCGAAGAATACGCAAAGTTGATATTAGCCTAGCTCAGTGTGCCCTCATTGATACTAGCCTAGCTCATGTGCCTCATTGATATTAGCCTAGCTCATGTGCCCTCTTGATACTAGCCAGCTCAGTGTGCCTTCATTGATATATAGCCTAGCTCAGTGTGCCTCATGATGATTAGCTAGTCAGTGTGCCTCAGTTGATATTAGCCTAGCTCAGTGTGCCCTCATTGATATTAGCTAGCCTCAGTGTGCCCTCATTGATATTAGCCTACTCAGTGCCCTCTTGATACTAGCAAGTCAGTGTGCCTTCATGATATTAGCCTAGCTCATGTGCCTCCATTGATATAGCTAGCTCAGTGTCCCTCATTTGATATTAGCCTAGCTCAGTGTCCCTCGTTGATATTAGCCTAGCTCAGTGTGCCCTCATTGATATTAGCCTAGCTCAGTGTGCCTCATTGATATAGCCTAGCTCAGTTGCCCTCGTTGATACTAGCCAAGCTCAGTGTGCCTCTCATTGATATAGCCTAGCTCAGTGTGCCTCATCTTATATTACTAGCTCAGTGTGCCCTCATTGATATTAGCCTAGCTCAGTGTGCCCTCGTTGATATTAGCCTAGCTCAGTGTGCCCTCATTTGATATTAGCCTAGCTCAGTGTGCCTCATTGATATTAGCCTAGCTCAGTGTGCCCTCATTGATACTAGCCTAGCTCAGTGTGCCTCTCATATGATTAGCTAGCTCAGTGTGCCCTCATAATTACCTACTCATTGGCCCTCATTGATATTAGCCTAGCTCAGTGTGCCCTCGATTGATATTAGCCTAGCTCAGTGTGCCCTCATTGATATTAGCCTAGCTCAGTGTGTGCCCTCATTGATATTAGCCTAGCTCAGTGTGCCTCATTGATATAGCCTAGCTCAGTGTGCCCTCATTGATATTAGCCTAGCTCAGTGTCCTCATTGATATTAGCCTAGCTCAGTGTGCCTCATGATATACTAGCTCAGTTCCCTCATTGATATTAGCCTAGCTCAGTGTGCCCTCATTGATATTAGCCTAGCTCAGTGTGCCCTCATTGATATTAGCCTAGCTCATGTGCCCTCATTGATATTAGCCTAGCTCAGTGTGCCCTCATTGATATTAGCCTAGCTCAGTGTGCCCTCATTGATATTAGCCTAGCTCAGTTGCCCTCATTGATATTAGCCTAGCTCAGTGCCCTCATTAATTAGCCTAGCTCAGTGTGCTCAGATATTAACTAGCTCAGTGTGCCCTCATTGATATTAGCCTAGCTCAGGATCGTTCCAATATAGATCTCATCACGCTAATGTCCAGGAGGCTCTCACCTGGGTACTGCTGTATTTGAATTTTAGGACCCCTTAAGGTATAAATATATATATTATAATTAACAAATGATTTGATGAACCATTGTCTTACTGCTATTAGCCCATAGAATACACATTGAGTAACAGATTCATACATGAAAAAACAGACAGTAAGAAACTAATTCTGAAGGAGGTTTGTTTTGAAGCGTCTGATATCTCAGAGAAACACCTTTCTTTTTAAACATATTTAACCCCTGTTTTAGACTCTAAACTACTTCCATTAACGTTTCAACTGGTACCGGCTACCTTCATGACAGCATACTGAGGCTTCTGGAAATCCACTCAACGGGCAAAAAAAAATGAATCTGACTGGTAGATCTCAGCTTGCTTTTTGACTCCGAAGGTAACCTTGACCCCCTGGAAGTGACTTGACTCCAAAAAGTTTGGGACCATGGTGCGCCTGGTAGAAAAGTGGGAAGGTAGGAAAAGTGTTCCATTTTGAACCATTTCATTAGTCTGATGGGATAAACACCCCTCCTACCCAGGTACCAGGAGAGCTAAATAAAGTATGCCTACCACGCTGGCCAATCAGATAGCTCAAAATCACTGTGCCTACAACTTCACGACCCCAGAGCAAAGTTATACAAGCCTAGGTGAGATTTAATAACCTTTAAAAACTGTGACCAGAGAGAGACTGTCGAAGAATACAGCAAGTTATATTAGCCTAGCTCAGGTCATGAATAGCTAGCTCAGTTGCCCCATTGACTATTACCTACTCAGTGTGCCCTCATTGATATTAGCCTAGCTCAGTGTGCCCTCGTTGATACTAGCCAAGCTCCAGTGTGCCTTCATTGATATTAGCCTAGCTCAGTGTGCCCTCATTGATATTAGCCTAGCTCAGTGTGCCCTCATTGATATTAGCCTAGCTCAGTGTCCCTCGTTTGATATTAGCCTAGCTCAGTGTGCCTCATTGATATACCTACTCATGTCCCTCATTGATTTAGCCTAGCTCAGTGTGCCCTCAGTGATATTTGCTCTCAGCCTATGATATGTAGCTGCTCATGTGCATATATTGCCTAGCTCAGTGTGCCTCATAGTATTAGCCTAGCTCAGTGTGCCCTCATTGATATTAGCCTAGCTCAGTGTGCCCTCATTGATATTAGCTAGCTCAGTGCTCATAATTTACTAGGTGCCCTCATTGATATAGCCTAGCTCAGTTGCACCTCATTATATTAGCCTAGCTCAGTGTGCCCTCATTGATATTAGCCTAGCTCAGTGTGCCCTCATTGATATTAGCCTAGCTCAGTGTGCCCTCATGATATTAGCCTATCATGTGCCATCATTGATATTAACCTAGCTCAGTGTGCCCTCATTGAATTAGCCTAGCTCCAGGATCGTTCCAATATAGCCGATCTCATCACGCTAATGTCCAGGAGCTCTCACCTGGCTACTGCTGTATTTTGAATTTTAGGACCCCTTAAGGTATAAATATATATATATATTAACAAATGATTGATGAACCATTTGTCCTTACTGCTATTAGCCCATAGAAACACATTGAGTAACAGATTCATACATGAAAAAACAGACAGTAAGAAACTAATCGAAGGAGGTTTGTTTTGAAGCGTCTGATATTCTCAGAGAAAACACCTTTCTTTTTAAACATATTTAACCCCTGTTTTAGACTCTAAACTACTTCCATTAACGTTTTCAACTGGTACCGGGCTACCTTCATGACAGCATACTGAGGCTTCTGGAAATCCACTCAACGGGGCAAAAAAAATGAATCTGACTGGTAGATCTCAGCTTGCTTTTTGACTCCGAAGGCCTTGACCCTGAAGGTGACCTTGACTCCAAAAAGTTTGGTGACCATTGCTCCGACTCATGATCAGATTCAAATCCAGCACATTGCCTCTTTATAACATCGGCAATATGCTCCAGGACGCTGTACTACTATGGCCCGACCCTGTAAAACAACACATTACACTGCACCTATCATATACTATGCCAACCCTGTAAACAACACATTACACTGCACCTATCATACTACTATGGCCAACCTGTAAAACAACACATTACACTGCACCTATCATACTACTATGGCCCGACCCTGTAAAACAACACATTCACTGCACCTATACACTACTATGCCCGACCTGTAAAAACAACACATTTCACTGCACCTATCATACTACTATGGCCAACCCTTTAAAACAACACATACACTGCACCTATCGTACTACTATGGCCCGACCCTGTAAAACAACACATTTCACTGCACCTATCATACTACTATGGCCACCCTGTAAACAACACATTCACTGCACCTATCATACTACTATGGCCAACCCTGTTAAAACAACACATTTCACTGCACCTATCATACTACTATGCCCGACCCTGTAAAACAACACATTTCACTGCACCTATCGTACTACTATGGCCAACCCTTAAAACAAACACATTCACTCACCTATCATACTACTATGGCCACGACCCTGTAAAACAACACATTACACTACACCTATCTACTACTATGGCCGACCTGTAAAACAACACATTTCACTGCACCTATCATACTACTATGGCCGACCCTGTAAAACAACACATTACACTGCACCTATCATACTACTATGGCCCGACCCTGTAAAACACACCTATCATACTACTATGGCCGACCCTGTAAAACAACACATTACACTGCACCCATCATACTACTATGCCAAACCTGTAAAAACAACACATTACACTGCACCTATCATACTACTATGGCCGACCCTGTTAAACAACAACATTACACTGCACCTATCAGCTACTACTATGGCCCGACCCTGTAAAACAACACATTTCACTGCACCTATCATACTACTATGGCCCACCCTGTAAAACAACACATTTCACGCACCTATCTACTACTATGGCCAACCCTGTAAAACAACACATTACACTGCACCTATCATACTACTATGCCCGACCTGTAAAACCACACATTACACTGCACCTATCATAACTACTATGCCAACCCTGTATAAAACACACATTTCACTGCACCTATATACTACTATGGCCAACCCTGTAAACAACACATTTCACTGCACCTATCCGTGTGTTGACAATGAAACATATATATATATCTGTGACCAAAAGAGAGGATATGTATTTCTGAGCCTGTAGCAACCGAAGTAACAGACTGCCAAGACGTCTGGACCTTATGCAGCAGGTAGCGGCAGGTAGCCTTGTGGTCGGCGCATTGGTCCACTAACCGAAACGGTTGGTGGATAGAATCCCCGAGCTGACAAGGTAAAAAAAAATCTGTCGTTCTGCCCCTGAAACAAAGCAGTTACCCCACCGTTCCCCGGTAGGCCGTCACTGTAAATAAAATAAAAATCTTAAATGACTTGCCTCGTTAAATAAAATATAAATGGTACAGACGAGACAGTATTGCGTTGTAGATATAAGAGTCGATGGTATAGTCCTGATTTGGCTGTTATCTTTAATGCACTACTCTGATGGACCAAAGACTCCTATCTTTTCACTAGTTGGATAATGAAGCTCAAAGCTTTTTTTTATTACAAAAAAAAACAATAAACATAAAAAACTCTGAACATTGCAATTACAGTATATTTGATACAAGCTCCCTCACATTTTACAGTGCAACAAATATCATATTCACAAGCCTTCAATACATTAGTCACACATATGTAAACAAAACTTCAATGTGAAGGCATTATTTTGTAACAACAATAGCCTAGCTCAGTGTGCCCTCATTTTCGAGCTTCAGCCCTTCTCCTTCCCCTCGGATCGTTCCAATATATAATATCTCATCACGCTAATGTCCAGGAGGGCTCTCACCTGGGCTACTGCTGTATTTTGAATTTTAGGACCCCTTAAGGTATAAATATATATATATATTAACAAATGATTTGATGAAACATTGTCCTTACTGCTATTAGCCCATAGAAACACATTGAGTAACAGATTCATACATGAAAAAACAGACAGTAAGAAACTAATCTAAAGGAGGTTTGTTTTGAAGCGTCTGATATCTCAGAGAAACACCTTTCTTTTTAAACATATTTAACCCATTTTTTAGACTCTAAACTACTTCCATTAACGTTTTTAACTGGTACCGGGCTACCTTCATGACAGCCTACTGAGGCTTCTGGGAAATCCACTCAACAGGGTTTAAAAAATAATAATGAATCTGACTGGTAGATCTCAGCTTGCTTTTTGACTCCGAAGGTGACCGTGACTCCGAAAAGGTTGGTGACCATTGCTCTGACTCATGATCAGAGTCAAATCCAGCATATTGCCTCTTTATAACATCGGCAATATGCTCCAGGGGCGCTGTACTACTATGGCCAACCCTGTAAAACAACACATTACACTGCACCTATCATACTACTATGGCCCGACCCTGTAAAACCACACATTACACTGCACCTATCATACTACTATGGCCAAACCTGTAAAACAACACATTACACTGCACCTATCATACTACTATGGCCCGACCCTGTAAAACAACACATTACACTGCACCTATCGTACTACTATGGCCCGACCCTGTAAAACAACACATTTCACTGCACCTATCATACTACTATGGCCCGACCCTGTAAAACAACACATTTCACTGCACCTATCGTACTACTATGGGCCAACCCTGTAAAACAACACCATTACACTGCACCTATCATACTCTATGGCCGACCCTGTAAAACAACCACATTACACTGCACCTATCATACTACTATGGCAACCCTGTAAAACAACACATTACACTGCACCTATCATACTACTATGGCCAACCCTGTAAAAACAACACATTACACTGCACCTATCATACTACTATGGCCCGACCCTGTAAAACCAACACATTACACTGCACCTATCATACTACTATGGCAACCCTGTAAAACACACTTTCACTGCACCTATCATACTACTATTGGCCAACCCTGTAAACAATCACATTTCACTGCACGCTATCCGGTGGTGTGACAATGAAACATATATATATCTGTGACCAAAAGAGAGGATATGTATTTCTGAGCCTGTAGCAACCGAAGTAACAGACTGCCAAGAAGTCTGGACCTTGATGGCAGCAGGTAGCGGCAGGTAGCCTTGTGGTCGGCGCATTGGTCCACTAACCGAAACGGTTGGTGGATAGAATCCCCGAGCTGACAAAGGTAAAAAAAATCTGTCGTTCTGCCCCTGAACAAGGCAGTTACCCACCGTTCCCGGGTAGGCCGTCATTGTAAATAAGATTTATTTTCTTAAATGACTTGCTCGTTAAATAAAATATAAATGGTACAGACGGAGACTGTATTGCGTTGTAGATATAAGAGTCGATGGTATAGTCTGATTTAGGCTGTTATCTTTAATGCACTACTCGATGGACCAAAGACTCCTATTCTTTCACTAGTTGGATAATGAAGCTCAAAGCTTTTTTTTATTACAAAAAAAAACAAAACAATAAAAACTCTTAACATTGCAATGTACAGTATATTTGATACAAGCTCCCTCACATTTTACAGTGCAACAAATATCATATTCACAAGCCTTCAATACATTAGTCACACATATGTAAACAAAACTTCAATGTGAAGGCATATTTTGTACAAACACATATCACTGGGTACATTGAAGGACAATACACATTATAGCACAACCCACTGGGTTGTAATCGAATACTCTGGCACTTTAAAGAAAAATTCACCAGTCCATCATAGATAGTTAAAAATCACACAGTCCCGTCCCGTCACATGTTGTTTAAAAAACCTGGTGAGTAAGGTTTGGTAAGTAAGCTGGTGAGTAAGGTGGTTATACCTGGTGAGTAAGGTTTGGTATACCGGTGAGTAAGGTTGGTGAGTAAGGTTGGTATACCCGGTGAGTAAGGTTTGGTGAGTAAGGTTTGGTAATACCTGGTGAGTAAGGTTGGTATACCTGGTGGAGTAAGGTTGGTGAGTAAGGTTGGTATACCTGGTGAGTAAGGTTGGTGAGTACCTGGTGAGTTAAGGTTGGTGAGTAAGGTTGGTTGTATACCTGGTGAGTAAGGTTGGTGAGTAAGGTTGGTATAGGTTGAGCAAGTTGGTGTATGGTCTAGAAACCAAAAAGACTTCGGAGAATCCAAAACAAGAATAGCAAAAGGGTGAAATCCTGGCAGGATCAAAGATTTTTTAAAGGTGACCAAGAAAACAAGATAATTAAGGGCTTTCTGTAGAAAGGAATAGTAAGCCATGCTTTTTAGAAGCAGACGCCGGTCTTTGCTGTTAGGTGTCAGTGGCAGTCACATCCACACACTTTACAGCAGAGGAGTTCTCTGTGCCGGATCCACTCAGAGACGCACGACTCCTTTTCACACCACGGCCCCGAGTCAGCTTTCTCCAGGCTCAGCGGAAGAGTGAGTATCAGTCCAGTTGAAGCTATGTTACCAACACTACTGCCGTTGATCTCTTCCCTGAGCCTTGTCTTTGTCGGGCACAGACAGCTGGTCCTTGGGAACCCAGTAGGGCTGGGTCAGGGGACCAGGGCAAGCCTGTGGTCACCTTTCTCTGGTAAGATCCTCTAGAGCCCCATCCTGCTGCCATGGAAGTGAAAGGAGAGTCGGGGTAGTAGGTGAGAGCGTGGGAGTTCTGTAGAGGCAGGGAATTAATACCGTACGGGAGCAGCCTTACTGGAGTAGTCCCCTTCGTAGGAACTGAAGATCCAGCTTGTTGGGCCAGCTGGTCCCTGTTGCATGGAGATAAACCACCTCTGGGAGGCGCTGTCCTCTGGCTGGGGAGAAAAGAGTGTTGGTCTGGGGTACTGTCCTCTCACTGTTGTAGAAGCGGTTCGTGGGCAGGTTGTTGATGACCTGGTCCTGGAAGAAGGTTGCATGGCATAGCGGGCGCCTGGGACGATCTGGTGGGAGTCTGTGGGGAGGGGGTCAGCCGGTCACCCTCTGGAGCTGTGTACATCCTAGAATATCATAGGAGAAGAGAGATGGAGAATGTACACTGAGTGTACTAAACATTAGGAACACCTGCTCTTTCCATGACATAGACTGACCAGGTGAATCCAGGTGAAAGCTATGATCACTTATTGATTTCACTTGTTAAATCCACTTCAATCGGTGTAGATGAAGGGGGGGAGACGGGTTAAATAAGTATTTTAAGCCTTGAGACAATTGAGACATGGATTGTGTATGTTGGCCATTTCAGAGGGTGAATGGGCAAGACAAAAGATTCAAGTGCCTTTGAATGCGGTATGGTAGTAGGTGCCAGACACACCAGTTTGAGTGTGTCAGGAACTGCGACGCTGCTGGGTTTTTCACACTCAACAGTTTCCTGTGTGTTCAAGAATGGTCCATAACCCAAAAGAACATCCAGCCAACTTGACACAGCATTGAAGTCTACACGGGCCGGCTCCCTGTGGAACGCTTTCGACACCATTGTAGAGTCCTGTGCCTGACAAAATCAGGCTGGTCTACGGGGAAAAGGGGGCTGCAACGTAATATTAGGAAGGAGTTCTTAATGTTTTGTCCACTCTGTGTATAACGAAACGTGACAGGATAAAAACCTCACACAAAAACCTTTGTTGTGTTACGGTCATTGTAAGTGAATATCAATATGGCTGAAACGTTTAAAGATACTCACGAATCATAGTTATCCCTGAATCCTTTTGCAAAAGGGTTGTGGTCAATTTTCAGTTGTGTGATCTATGGAAAAAGGAGAAGCAATTTGAAACTCAATGTGTTATAATGACATAAAAGGGTTGAGGGAGAGAGAGCAAAGGGAGAGGACAGAGAGAGAGAAAGAGAGCGAGCGAGAGAGAACGAGAAAGATAAAGAGGGGGGCGAGCAGAGGGAGAGTCAAGAGAGAGAACGAAAGAGAGAAAGAGAAGCGAGCAGAGGGAGAGGGACAGAGAGAGAACGAGAGAGCGAGCAGAGGGAGAGTACAGAGAAGAGAGAGAGAGAGAGACGAGAGAGAGAGACAGAGGGAGAGGACAGAGAGAGAAGACGAGAAGAGAACGAGAGAGCGAGCAGAGGGAGAGGACGAGCGAGAGAGAGACGAGAGAGCAGAGGCAGAAGGGAGAGGAAGCAGAGAGAGAAGGAGAGACGAGAGAGAGAGCAGAGGGGGAGAGAGCGAGCAGAGGGAGAGGACAGAGAGAGAGAGAACGAGAGAGCGAGCAGAGGGAGAGGACAGAGAGCGAGCAGAGGGAGAGAGATTGAGCAGAGGGAGAGGACAGAGCGAGAGAGAACGAGAGCAGAGGGAGAGAGAAAGAGAGAGTGAGCAGAGGGAGAGGGCAGAGAGAGCGTGAAAGAGGCATCCTTACATCAGTGTTCTGATAAGCCGTGACGGCTATAAACTGGTTCTCYGGGAAGGTGAAGCTCTGGGTCTTTGGGTCTCTGCTCATGTCCTCCAYCCCCTCTGTCACCTCAACAATGTGRAGCCGRGGCTGATATTTATGAAGAGACTGAAGGACTATCATCTATACACAGAAAAACAAAACAGAAAGTCAACGGAGAAMACTTATTTCTGGGCCAAATCCTATACAGGCGCAGGTGGTGGGGCAGATAGGTTGCTAGATCGAATCCCAGACCTGACAACGMAAAAAATGTTGTTCTGCCCCTGAACAAGGCAGTTGTTCAACTGTTCCTAGGCCATCGTTGAAAATAAGAATTTGTTCTTAACTGACTTGCCTGGTTAWATAAAGGTAAAATATGTTTATTTTTATAATGACACATACCACTAACATCAATACAATTTTATGCGAAGGTTTCCAGGATTTGAATTAATCAAGATATCTATGTATGTATGGATGGATGATCTTCATAATAATAACAATAAAATAAATACGTTGTTTATTTTCTTTTGCATTTAAAACAATGTGGATGTGAGCCTAGAAGCTGTCTCTTATACACATCTATAACAATAAAATAAATACGTTGTTTATCTTTTAAAATAATAAATATTTTGTACATATCAATACATTCCATGCTTATTAGAATATTTTATTTCTTTAAAATGATCCCGCGTACAGGTGGTATTATAAATGCATCACCTGTGAGTTGTTGCTGCTGCCTCCTTTGTTTGTTGGTGAGCTTAGTTTGCGAAGGAGATCTCCTGTCTCACCAATGTGCTCCCGTGTTGGGAGATTCAGGATGAAACGTACATTTTGTTTCCTAAAGAAGGAAACGGTAATAATAATAATAATAATAAAGATTGTTTTCATATCGTGTGGTTAATGTAAAAAATGTAATATAATAAAAACAACGATTTAGAATGGTTTAAATCTTTTATACTGCCTATAATTTCTAGGATACATACCCTGCATATTTGTTGTCAGCCTCCACAGGTGATCCATTTCCCGCCCTGGAACCTCCAGTGGTGTGGGGTCCGCGAGCGTGACCTCCACAAACACGTTGTAATGAGCAGAGAGGTTCAGACCCATCAGGTTGAAATCAGGAACGGGAACATCCGCCTGGAAACACACAGGGATTCAAATATGTTTTAAATGGCAGATCTGGTGACAATTTGAGAACAAATGTAATGTGTGGGTGCGTTTCAAGAGAATACAGTTTCACAACATTAAATATAAATACGATCGAGACATGAGAGGCAATCGTTTTAAGATGCGGGCCTTTCCCATAGTTTTAAGGAGTTTCAGAGAATAATATTTCACAACAGTAGCAAGTACACTCGCACCCGCCGAAGCTATTCGTCTTTAGCCCGTGGCCACATCGCACTCACCTGCCCTGTTTGGTGCGATTAATCATTCGGTCTGGTGAGGTGGAATCTGAGCCAAGAGAGGCGGTTACAGAGGTAGACCTGAGCCCTCACCCCGTGCCTGAGGTTAGGGGCACCGAGCCGATCCCGGACCCGGTGCTGTATGGAGGGTAGAGACATCCACCCTGTCCTAACTGGTAGGCCGAGCCGAACTGATTGCGCCCGCCGGGGAGAATCCCGTGGGAGGCAACACCGAGCTGAAGTGAAGCGATGTCGAATATCTGGATCCGCCGGAAGCCGTTAAACGGTACCGGACTGGGAATAAGGGAATAACGAACATGGACTCGCCATGTCTCCAGTTGCTTGGATGGGGTTGAGATATAATAGCGGTCTGGCCCGAGTCGCGGTGTATCGGTAGCGCTGCCGGCCATAGCCGGGTCATCTGCACCCACCACCGGGGACTTTCTCCTCTCCTCCGGGCGGAGCGCGTCCTTGGGGGAAGGAAAGGTGTTGCTCTCTCCTCTCCGAGCATGGTAACTTTTTGTCAGGCAAGATTAAATTTTATTCGGTCCCGCGGTCTTTTTTTCCCCTTCCAATTCTTCTCCTGGGCTTCTGTCAGAAAGAGACGCACCGGAACCAGGGATCTTTGAAAAGTTCTGCATCTTTTGAGAAATAAAAGTCAATTTTTTTTAAATATATTTTTTAAAGTATATCCAAAATATCTCAATTAGATCGCATAGGCTAGACCTATACTGTTAAACGGGCTAACTGGCTACAGGCTTACTGTAAATCAAGAGGCAGGGAAGTCTCCTGCCTGTCTTTGCTGGCCGTGTGCACTGAGTTACCATGTGTAAACTGACGAGCTGCTCCCCTGTGATAACTGCACGGGTGATTGCGTGATGCCCGTTTCACACTCCCAATCTGCTGTGACGGCCATGGGTGTGGCTTCCAGGATGGATCGTGATAAATGGCTCAGTACACATATATTTACCATTTTTTTGGGGGGGGGGGGTGATATTAACTGATTTTAAAAAAAAGTCTGTTTAAATGTTTTAGTTCATACAAAATCTCATTGCGCAGTAAGTCTGATACTGAAACTTTGCGCTGCACCACATCTCCCAGATAAGGATCTGTCAGAAGAGGCATGACTCTTATTCTGCTCTGTACATGTTCAAAATAAAGGAGTACCAACGTCCCATGGCTAGCCTATATTTGGATTTTTTATTTAAATTATTATATTATTTTAATACATTTTATTCATTTAGCAGACGGTCTTATCCAGAGTGACTTACAGTCAAGGGTATTCATTACAGATAGCTAGGTGGGACAACCACATATCACAGTCGTAGTCAGTTATTTGTCTCAATAAAGTAGTTATGATAAGGTCAGAGTTATTAAGGTGGGGGGGTCACGAAAGTATTTTTTCTAGTTATATATTTGAACCTCTTGAAGTAAATAATTAAATGTTGTGTCTTTTTTTTGTAACATCCTAAATAAATTGAATAAATAAGGGCACATCAAGTTTCCCGTGCCCCCCCCTGCCCCCCCCCACCGTGCCCCAATCTCTCTCTAGTTATTTGTGTATTCCGCGCAGACACCGCTCACTGACCTGTCTCTCTACAGCCCATCAGTGGATTGACCCGCTGATCATCGACAATTATCACGTCATTATAGAACCCTTCACTAAGCATATAGGACCTTACTCCTCCGGACCCCGCCGTATATCTAAATGTTTGTTTAGCTTTCCTCTGTCATATGGATTTATACAGCAAGATGCTAATAGGAAATAAGAACAATTATATTACGGTGTAGCAATTCAATGATAGCAAAGATATTTGTAGTAAAATTCGTCTGTTAGACTCTAAAGAGGAATTTAGCTACGGTAAATTATGGCCTGGCTTGTTATTTTATACCTTTCACTTAACATTCGTTTTCTTGTAAACACATGACAAATTGTATGAGATTTGTTTCAGAAAAGCCGAGACCTGAGGGTTGGTATAAAGGTGTGAAAACGTCTATGGAAAGTTGTCACCCTCATCGAAACAGACACTAGTATTTTTTTTGTGTGTTCACGCTTTCCACGGTATTTCTATGTAGCGCTGCGGAATTACGTTTGGGCGACTAGGGTTTCACTTGTTATGCTCCCTGATATATTAAGTAGGCTGTAATGTTTTTAATTGTTTTTTTTCTTTCTATTTAATTTTGTTAATTGTATTTTTTTTGGTCTACAAATTATTAGTCTATAGGGCTAGCCTAAACGGGTTCGTTTTCAACACAACACACACACGCCACCCAGAACACCCACCCATCAACATCCCTCACCACTCAGCACGAATATAAGAATCATTTATAAATTATTCTTCCGAGTTTCTTTAGACTATGGCTAAAATGTAGTATATTTCCTTCAATTTMAATATAATTGAATTAAATACATTTTCACATCCGGAGTTCACAATAAATTCAGAGTCATGAATTTGCATTAATTTCCAGAGAGATGAGTCCACGTTATTTTGTCCCACCGGACTGCCCTTTGTGAACAGAGGGGGAAACGGTCAATTATCTTTCCGTTTGAAGAAGCCTTGTGATGTATTGCCGAACCGACAGCCCGCTATAGGACTTTACAGATACAAGCAATATCGGCGACACAAAGCTCCGACTGAATTGTAGCAGCAGCGATCCGTTAAATATGGTGCACTGATTTCACCGAAAGAATATATATATTTTAAATTAAATTCTTAAAAATATAATTTCTGTAACTTATCTTGTAACATATAGCCTACGAATTGTTAWTGCATGAATCTATACCGATACATATGTTTAAATAGGATTAGTCTATTTATATTATATACAAATCAATAGAACAAACTTACCAATCTTGGTCCTTGTTTGGCCTACTTCGTTTTCAAATGAGGCTAATAAATATACCTAATACATAAAACAAAACAAAAATTACAAATATAGGCTGCAATTTGGAAATAAATAAATTACGCGACATATATTTCTGTTTTCAATCACAATAATGAAAATAAGAGAGAGAGAGCGTTAATTTGTAAGTATTTCAACGCATCTCCTCTCCTCTCCTTGTTTTGAAGGAGATGGTTCAAGTATGCGCTTATATGTAGTCTACTGGCTCTAGGATCCTTTCTTGCGGTTCAGCTGCAACCCGTCCCCCGTTTAGGAGCGCTCTCTTGTGTCGAAGATGCGCACATAGCAGCCTCTTATTCATCTTAGCTTTCGATTCCCATGAGCTACTGGGCTGGGCAAGCGGAATATGTACAGAATTATAGGCCTACAACACGAGAAACACGCCGCCAGCAATAACGCACGTTACGCTGTAGCGATCGCTTCACTCGGTGATACTCAATAGGGGCCCC
>NW_019947096.1:5377-8383 GCF_002910315.2 Salvelinus sp. IW2-2015 | reverse complement strand
GCATTTCACTGTAAGGTCTACTACACCTGTGGTATTCAGCATTTCACTGTAAGTTCTACTACACCTGTGGTATTCGGCTTATGTGACAAATACATTGTGATTTGATTTGAAGTGTTTCTGAAATCCACAATGGATATGGTGTGGTGAAAAAAATGTTGGGACCATTTCCTTGTTTGACCGCTAGGTTGTATGGGTATTATGACACTTTCCACTGTGTGGCTCAATTCCCGGGTGCTTTTTCAAAGCCGTTAGATACTCCAGTGAGTGTAATTGGTTCCAATAACCTTTTTTATGTGAGCAAAGTACATGTCGGATAAAAAAAAATGTCAAGACAGGCCTGATGGAAACAGCAAATCTAACGGTAAACTTTTCAAATGTTGATAAAACTAAATATGCTAGACATTATGGGAGCTTTTTGAGTGTATAAAATTAATTATGAAAGAAATAGCGGTGGAAACATCTTTATCCGCAAATATTGATATACAGTGCCTTCAGAAAGTATTCACACTGCTTTACTTTTTCCAGGATTCTGAGGATTGGATTCACATTTACACAGACCCCTTCCAATTAGTATTAATTGATTATTCTCTCTTCCCCCTTCTACTATTTGTGCTGGTCCTGCCCAATGAATGTCAATGAGGGGATTCGATTAAACTGCCCCGGGTTGAACCGGGTTATGGCCCATCACATGAGCGACCGGGCGAAATCAGTGAGGGAGGCGCGCCGTGTTCAAATCAAACGGTAATCTGTCAACAATGCAGCATGGGGGCATCGTTCAGAAACATAAATCTCTTTTCTATAAAATATATGTTCGAATTTTCAAAGTAGTTTTCATTGGGAAGACAGATAAAGCGTTTTTTTATTACTTTTGCATGTGAAAACACAGAATACTTGACCAGAACGTAATACCTGACTCACACCCGGGAGGCAGCCCGGTTCCAAATCGAATGATATCACGCTAACCGGGTTCATTAATATAATCCCCTAAGTGAGTCATGCCAATTCAATCTGCACATGTGCGGCTCCCATGTTTACGGATGTGAGGAGAAGAAAAGTAGTGAACAGTGAAACAGAACATTTAATCAGAAATGATCAAACACGTTTTCCTAACAGGACCTCCGGGTAACTATAAAACAAACCTTTTAAAACACAACGCAGACAGCATGGCACGGGTAGTTGTTCAGAAACGCTGTGAAGTTGTGACTGCTGCTAGCTAACGTTAGCTATAGACATGATGCCACACAATACAATGTAACAGCAGTAGTTCAGCTAATACCTAAAACAATTTGTAAACTGACGCTTGAGTGTCTTGATTTAACGCCTCGATCACACCGACAGGGTTTTTGCATGTTGGGTACACCAAAAATACATGTATTTCCAATGGAACGCTGCGTTTGACTTTCTGCATTGTGTTGGAGAGGCAGGTTCTGTGTGGTGCATAGGTTGGATCTTTCTAACGTACGCGTCAAACTGTATGCATAGACACACATATCCTTATGATGCTGCATACCATTCTGCAGAAATATTAACTGTCAGTGTGATCAAGGCGTAATGCCTCGATCACACCTACAGGGTCTTTTGGGCCAAATGGTACGCATGCACATCTCACATGGTGTGTTGGTCTGCAGTCCGTCAGTAGCTTTGTTGCAGGGTGTAGTGTGCTCCACACATACCAGTCGGCGCAAAAGCGCTGGTCCTGGGCGTTATTTTAAGTACCACACAAACTCTAGTATACGTTAACTAATACACTCTAGATCTAGTATACGCTAGCTAGTATCACGCTAACTAGCTAGTACACACTAGCTCTAGTAATTTGTTGTTGTTTACATTTTAACTACCAGCAACGTGGGCAGGTCTCATTGCCAACATATGGTAATATTATGAAACTGGGCTCCAATGGCGGATGCAATTCATTAGTTTTTATCAGGAAAAAAAGCATTGTTAAAAATGTAATGTGTCCAGCTTAGAGAAGGTATCTGCTGGAGTCAGACCCTATTGGAGATACTTGATATACGAGAGGAAGCAACAGGTTGACTTCCACCCAAAATCTGTCCACAAAAATAAGCCCACAAAGTGAGGAATGTGTGTATGGAGGTGATTGAGTGCCAAACAAGTTGTATTGCTAATTTGATACTTGAGGCTTATTTGATCGAATATTCGTTTTGTAGTAGTTCACTTGTTACGAATGCACTGCTATAAGTGGACGCACATGGCATTTTGGTAACTTAAAAAAATATATACTTATATCAGAGTTCTGCCTGTTGTCGTAGAAATAGCGGACTTGTCATGGATATAACCGGTTTTAGCATGGACATTGCCATTGAGGGGTTCCACCAATTGAAAGTAGTACACTGGATGGGGATTCCTAGGAGTTGGGAGCAATCAGCCAATGAAGAAGAAAATGGACTACTTCAAAATGGAGATTCAAAGGTACTGCCCATGCTGCCACAGATGTTACAACAGCACAGATACAAAGATGAGTCCTCTATCTATCTCTATGGCCTGTTCAAATGTGGAGCTGCCCTCTCATTGACTAGAATTGTCCTACCTGATCTCGCCTCCTTACCCCTGCCTTCCATCTTTGAGGACATGTATTTCCATTGTTAGTGGTCAATCGAGTCTTGTCAATATAATAGACAATCTTTGGATAAAATGACAAGATGCCTAACTATGAGTTTTTTTTCTGCCCACAGAGCTGAACACTGGGCTGTCAAGCTCACGCCTATTCCTCTTTGGATTGGTGGATACATCTCATTATTTGAATACTTTTTTTTGAATATTTGTTGATTTTACAATTGTACTCATTGGCAAGTGAGATGCTAGCCTAATGAATATTCATAGACGTCTCGAATTTCAACAGGGACAACAGATATAGTGTGTTTTTTCTCAAAGTTGCCGGGATGTCATGTGCATCAGGTTATATCCGTAGCCTAGATGTCACGTGCATCAGGTTATATCCGTAGCCTAGATGTCATGTGTATCAGGTTATATCCGTAGCCTAGATGT
>NW_019947096.1:0-4987 GCF_002910315.2 Salvelinus sp. IW2-2015 | reverse complement strand
CCGATACGACGTGACATCTAGGCTACGGATATACCTGATACACGTGACATCTAGGCTACGGATATAACCTGATGCACATGACATCTAGGCTACGGATATAACCTGATACACATGACATCTAGGCTACGGATATAACCTGATACACGTGACATCTTAGGCTACGGATATAACCTGATGCACATGACATCTAGGCTACGGATATAACCTGAATGCACATGACATCTAGGCTACGGATATAACCTGATACACATGACATCTAGGCTACGGATATAACCTGATACACGTGACATCTAGGCTACGGATATAACCTGAATGCACATGACATCTAGGCTACGGATATAACCTGATGCACATGACATCTAGGCTACGGATATAACCTGATACACATGACATCTAGGCTACGGATATAACCTGATGCACATGACATCTAGGCTATTATATCCGTAGCCTAGATGTCACGTGCATCAGGTTATATCCGTAGCCTAGATGTCATGTGTATCAGGTTATATCCGTAGCCTAGATGTCACGTGCATCAGGTTATATCCGTAGCCTAGATGTCACGTGCATCAGGTTATATCCGTAGCCTAGACTCGACAGAACCTCAGCAATACGCAACTTCTATTAGATCAAATGAGCCTCAAGTATTGAAATAGCTATTCATTTTCAATTTGACACCCTCATTGCCCCCCATACAAACCACCCTCACTTGCTTAATAATTAATGGTCTGCTTTACCTGGACATATTTTGGTTTAAGTAAACCCTCTCGCTTCGCCTCTTCCTCTCTGGTGTATCTTGGTTTCCACTGGATAACACACACAGTCAGATTCCAAAGCCATAAAGTCAAAATTGGCTACAAAAGTTTGCATGCTCGTCTTAATTTAAGGATAGGGTTAGGCAGAAATGTACCAGTGTGGTTAGGTTTAGAATCACATTTAGAATATAATTTTTAGAAGTGGGAGGGTTTAGCCATAATTATGACTTTGTGGCTGTGTTAACTAGACACAACGTGCATCCCAGGCAGATCCTGAGCATTCTGATTTTCTCTGTAAGTGAATGGTGTGACCTTCGCCAAATACTAACATAAAACAACTCTGTTTATGAATCAGTACTTTACATTATGATCAAATATTACATTTCTGTTGATAGTCATGGTTTGAAGGCCCCAAGAAGACAAACTACTTCATTTTGGATATGACATGACCCTCTTCTATTGTGAAGGTGTGGGTAAGACCACCCTGGTGCAGAAGGCCTGTGACGTAATGGTGTCTTCAGGTGTGTCTGTGGAGGGCTTCTACACCCAGGAGGTCAGGGAGGGGAGGCGCAGGGTCGGTTTCGACGTCGTCACTGTGACCGGACAGAGAGGACTCTTGTCCAGAGTCAGGTAGGCTTCAGTCACGGGTCAATATTTTACACAATCAACCAAAATGGTCAACCTATTTCTGTAAGGGCCGGTTCCCCAGACACACATTAAGCCAAGTTCAGGACTAAAAAACATTTTCAATGTACATTCTCTATTGTTACTTTTCAAATCAAACTTTATTTGTCACATGCGCCGAATACAACAAGTGTAGACTTTACTGTGAAATGCTTACTAACAAGCCCTTAACCAACAGTGCAGTTCAAGAAGAAGAAAATATTTACCAAGTAGACGAGGCTATATACAGGGTATTACGGTACAGAGTCAATGTGGAGGCTATATACAGGGTATTACGGTACAGAGTCAATGTGGAGGCTATATACAGGGTGTTACGGTACAGAGTCAGTGTGGAGGCTATATACAGGGGCCACCGGTACCGAGTCAATGTGGAGGCTATATACAGGGGCCACCGGTACCGAGTCAGTGTGCGAGGGGTACAGGCTTGTTGAGGTAATCTGTACATGTAGGTGGGGGTGAAGTGACTATGCATAGATAACAAACAAACAGCAAGTAGCAGTAGTGTTCACGAGGGGGGGGGTCAATGTAAATGGTCTGTGGTGATTTCAGTCCAGGACTTGCCCTAATCGTGTCTGGTGGTGATTTCAGTCCAGGAATTTGCGGCTAATCTGTGTCTGTGTGGTGATTTTCATCCAGGACTTGCCCTAATCTTGTGTCGGGAAAACAGTTCCCCTGTGTGTTAATGTTGTTTTTCTCTGCTGTCTTTGTTCATGTCAAAAAGAGAAGTCTGTAGCTTCACATGGAGGAGAGATACACTTGGACAGTATGTGTGATGTACCATCGTTGTGAGAGAAACCCCCCCCTTGGCGCTCTACCCCTCTTCTTCAGAAACGTACGTGTATTATTCACTATTTAACTAAGCAGGTTTTCCTCCTATGTCAGGGTTTGTGCAGCAGTGATTTTCCTCCTATGTCAGTTTGTAGCAATGATTTTCCTCCAATGTCAGGTTGATGAGCAGTGATCCTCTTGTCTTGGCATTCCTAGTCAGGTTTGAGCAGTGATTTCCTCCTCATGTCAGGGTGTTGAGCAGTGATTTCCTTCCTATGTCAGGTTCGTGAGCAATAGTTTTCTCCTATGGTGGCAGGATGTCTCTTCGGTTTGAGCATGCTCTTCAGGTGTAGCGATTTTCCTTCGTTATGATCTCATGAGTGGTGTAAGCCAGTGATTTTCCTCCATGCGTCAGGGATGATTTACAGGCCACCAGCAGTAGTTTCCTCTATGTCAGGGTGTGAGCATGACTTTCCTCCTATTCAGGGTTGGAGCAGTGATTTTCCTTCTATGTCGAGGGTTGTGCAGCAGGATTTTCCTCTAGGTCAGCGGTTGTAGCAGCAGGATTTTCCTCATTGCAGCTTACCAGCTCGAAGGTTTGGACACAACCTACTCATTCCAGGGTCCTTTCTTTATTTTATTACTATTTGTTTCTAAATTGTAAAATAATAGTGAAGACATCAAGAACGTATGACATAACCACATATGAAAATCATGTAGTAAACAAGTTAAAGTTAAACAAAATCAAAGTAGGACACCCTTTTGCCTTGATGACAGCTTTAAAACACTCTTGGTATTCTCTGGTTAGTAGAGTAGACCTCAGCACTCGTTGTAGTAGAGTAGCAGATAGACCCTCAGCAGCTCTGTAGTAAGAGGTAGAGTAGGACCCTCAGCAGCTCTCGCGGAGTAGAGTAGACCCTCAGAGCTCTGGTAGTAGAGTAGACCCACAGAAGCTCTGGTAGTAGTAGTGAGCTAGACCCACAAGCAGCTCTGGTAGTAGAGAGTAGAGTAGACCCACAGCAGCTCTGTAGATTAGAGTAAGGAGTAGACCCCAGCAGCATCTCGGTAGTAGAGTAGACCCTCAGCAGCTCTGGTAGTAGCAGTAGACCCGACAGCAGCTCTGGTAGTAGAGCTAGACCCTCAGCAGCCTCTGGTAGTAGAGTAGACCCACAAGGCAGCATCTGGTAGTAGAGTAGACCCACAGCAGCTCTGTAGTAGAGTAGACCAGACCCACAGCAAGCTCTGTAGTAGAGTAGAAGTAGACCCTCACAGCTACTGGTAGTAAGAGTAGACCTCAGCAGCTCTGCGTAGTAGAGTAGACCCACAGCAGCTCTGGAGTAGAGTAGACCCACAGCAGCTCTGCTGTAGAGTAGAGTAGGACCCTCAGCAGCTCTGGCGAGCTTAGGAGTAGAGTAGACCCTCAGCAGCTCTGGTAGTAGAGTAGACCCTCAGCAGCTCTTGGTAGTAGAGTAGAGTTGACCCTCAGCAGCTCTTGGTAGTAAGTAGACCCTCAGGCAGCTCTCGGTAGTAGAGTAGGACCCACAGCAGCTCTAGGTAAGTAGCAGAGAGTAGACCCACAGCAAGCTCTGGAGTAGTAGAGTTAGAGATAGACCCACAAGCAGCTCTGGGTAGTATGAGTAGAGTAGACCTCAGCAGCTCTGGTAGTAGAGATAGACCCTAACAGCAGCTCTGGTAGTAGAGTACGACCCCACAGCAGCTCTGGTAGCTAGAGTAGACCTCTCAGCAGCTCGGTAGTAGAAGTAGACCCACAGCAGCTCTGTAGTAGAGTAGAAACCCACAGCAGCTCTGGTAGTAGAGTAGACCAGACCCACAGCAGCTCTGGTAGTAGGAGTAGATAACCCTCAGCAGCTCTGTAGTAAAGAGCTAGCACCTCAGCAGCTCTGTAGTAGGAGTAGACCCACAGCAGCTCGTGTAGTAGAGGAGACCACTAGCAGTCTGGGTAGTAGAGTAGAAGGTAACCCTCAGCCAGCTCTGCGGAAGTAGAGATAGAGTAGACCCTCAGCAGCTCTGGTAGTAGAGTAGACCCCTCAGCAGCTCTGCCGTATAGAGTAGAGTAGACCCTCAGCAGCCGTGCGAGTAAGTAGAAGTAGACCCTCAGCAGCTCTGGTAGTAATAGACAGTAGACCCTCAAGCAGCTCTGGTAGTAGAGTAGAGTAGACCCTCAGCAGCTCTGGTAGTAGAGTAGAGTAGACCCTCAGCAGCTCTGGTAGTACGAGTAGACCCTCAGGCAGCTCTGGTAGTAGAGTAGAGTAGACACACAGCAGCTCTGGTAGTAGAGTAGACCCTCAGCAGCTCTGGTAGTAGAGTAGAGTAGACCCTCAGCAGCTCTAGGTAGTAAGAGTAGACCCTCAGCAGCTCTGCGTAGTTAGCAGTAGATAGCACCCTCTAGCAGCTCTGGTAGTAGAGTAAAGTAGACCCTCAGCAGCTCTGGTCAGTAGAGTAGACCCTCAGCAGCTCTTGGTAGTAGAGTAGTAGTAGACCCTCAGCAGCTCTGGAGTAGAGTAGAGTAGATCCTCAGCGCTGCTGGTAGTAGAGAGAGAGACATCAGGCATCTCTGGTAGTAGAGGAGACCCCACAGCAGCTCTGGTAGTAGAGTAGAGTAAGACCCTCAAGCAGCTCTGGTGTAGAGTAGAGTAGCCCTCAGCAGCATCTGGTGGAGGAGTAGAGTAGACCCTCAGCAGCGTCTGGTAGTAGAGTAGACCCTTCAGCAGCTCCTGGTAGTAGAGGAGAGCTAGACCCTTCAGCAGCTCTGGTAGTAGAGT
>NW_019947095.1:12210-24945 GCF_002910315.2 Salvelinus sp. IW2-2015 | reverse complement strand
CTATTTCTGCGTACGCTCAACCTTGCCTGTGTGTTTGCAGCACGAGGAGGCTCCCTGAAAAAACTACATGTATAAAACTTCAAAACTCACCCATCAATAAAATGGTATACTGTTTCCATAATGTTGCCTCTCTGTGCACGCATCACCACCAACAGAAGCATCTTCTTGCCAAATGGACAAAACATCCACTTTGTAGTCCCCACAAGCATTCATGAGAATTGGAGGCCAGCTTGAGAGGAAAGCCAGCCATAGAAATGTTTCAAGAACGTCTTGGAGCCGGTGATGAAGAAGTATGGCCTGGTCCTTCCTGAAGACCTGACTTCATCGAAGGAGCAGATTGCTGGACCACAGAACACTGTCCCTCTTCTGCCAGGGAGTAAATCAGCCAGCAGTGGCCGGTTGTACAATCAACAATTAAGAATCATGGAGGCGTGGGTTCTTTCCCACTTCTGACACCAATTGGTAACGGAGGACTCCGCCCATAGTGGTGGAAGATATTCGTGAAGAAGCCAAACTGACGATAACAAGAAACATCTAACTTGGGGGTAAATGAAGAAATATCCAAAATCCATAAGTAGAGCCTGCTCATATAAACCAGCCTCAACACCTGAAATCTCGTCTACTCATTCTGACCCTTGTTGGCCTCCTCACTGAAAACTGTCACCGCTCAAACGTTACGATCATAGTCCAACATTAATCAGTCAACAAAACATCAATCAGAAAATATACTTACTTTCATGCAGAAAATGGACTTTTGATCTTATGACTTCTAGCAGTTATATTGTCACGGGCGAGTTGAATTGAAAGACTAATTTGAAGTTTCATGCTCGGGATCTCAAAGGATATTGTCTTGTCTGAGTCTTGTGTACATTATCCCCTCCACACAGTGGCCATATAAGGGCCGACCAAAAGGAGAAGTCCTTCCTCTATGAGATTTGGACCAACAAAAGGAACGGCATCGATGGGACAAAGTGGGACTACTTCGCCAGGATGAGTACCCCCAGTTGGACTGTTATCCCTTTTAGAAAACTTATGATCAATTACTGGAGTAAAGCTATATTAGAGATCTACAATACATAGGGACCATTGGAGTATATTAGGAAATGTCACCTATGGGCAACTTTATATTAAATAATCTTTCAGGGCCTAAAATGAACACCTGCCAAAATGCGAGGTTGATTTTGGCTTGGCAGGTTAAGATGTCTATTTCACCAGCCATGTTGGTTGGTCAGGGCTGCCACAGTGTGAGCATTATCACTCCATTGTGAATAAAAAGTATGATCACATTTATAGTAAATAAATGGCGGCTGTTTGAGCCAAAGGATGATGAGTTTAGGTAAAAAAATAATAAAGTAGATAAAAAGTAAAATTAACGAACAGTAACAGAGCAATAACATAATAAGCGGAGCTATTTAGCTGAGGCTGCCTGCTCCGTTTCAACTAGTGTACTGCCTGCGGCTATGGAACCCGTGAGCCTGTTTACACCGGACGTGCTACCTGTCCCTAGGACCATGCTGTTTTAAGCTCCTAGGGAGACAGCAGGAGCGTAGAGATTACTCTTAATTGGATTCGGCTAACTGAAAAAGCAAACTGACATTTACTGCCACAGGGCTGACTGGACTTGCCACCCTCGGACAACCACTATGTATTAGTGTATTAATTGGACCTTGCTGGCTCTTGGCATGAAACATCTTGGCCATGTTCTGTGTATAATCTTTCCACCCGGCCACGCCAGAAGAGGACTGGCCACCCCTCAGAGCTTCCCTTCTTAGGTTCGATCCTAGGTTTCTGGCCTTTCTAGGGAGTTTTCTGCCACCTGCTCTACACCGCATGTCTTTGTGTTTTAGCTGGGTCTTCTGTACAGCACTTTGGAAATATGCAGTCGGATGTAAGAAGGGCTATTATAAATACATTGATTTGATTGTTTTATCAGGGGGCGCGGTACAGAGTACAATCGTGTGGGGCACGGTTAGTCGAGGTAATTGAGGTTTATGCTACATGTAGGTAGAGTACAGTGACTCCGTTGCAGTAGGTTATAAAGTATTCGGAGAGGGTAGCAGCACGGTCAACAGGAAGGAGGTCATGGGTAGCCCTTGAATTAGCTGTTCAGGAGTTCTTATGGTTTGGCTAGAAGCTTTTAAGAAGCTTTGGACCGTGACTTGGCGCTTCGTACAGCTGCCTGTGTAAGCAAGAAAACATGGTCTATGACTAGGTGTGGCTGAAGGCTCTTTGGACAATTTTTAGGTCTTTCTTGACCTCCTGCAATAAGGTCCTTGGATGCAGGAAGCTTTGCGCCTCAGGTGATTGTACTGTGCCGTCGCACTACCTCTCGTAGTGCCTTGCGTTCGTTGAGGACGACAGTTCTCCTACAGGCAGTCGATGCAACCGTCAGGCATGCTCTCGATTGTGTCAAGCTGTAGAACTCTTTGAGAATCTGAGGACCATGCACAAATAACTCTCTTTCAGTCTCCTAAGGGGGAATAGGTTTATCGTGCCCTTCTTCACAAAGTCTTAGTGTGTTTAGGACTATGATAGTTTGTTTGCATGTGGACACCAAGGACTATGAAGCTCTCAACATGTTCCACTACAGACCCGTCGATAGAATGGGGGCGTGCTCGGTCTCCTGTTCCTGTAGTCCACAATCATCTGCTTTGTTTCTGCGTATCCACATTTCGAGGAGAGGTTGTTTCTTCTGGCACCACATGGGCAGGTCTGACTCTCCCCTATAGGCTGTGCTCATCATTGTGTCGGTGATCAGGCCTACCACTGTTGTGGTCATGCGGCAAACTGATGGATGGGTTTGGAGTCGTGTCCTGGCCATGCAGTCATGGTGTGAACGGGAGTACAGGAGGGGACTGGCATGCACCTAGGCCAACTGTGTTTTCCTTGCAGAAGTGTTCATTCATCGGGTGCGCCCGCAGGTAGTCCAGTTGAGATGAGGTTTAGTCACTGGATCCCGTGGAGTCAGGATGATGGCTGCTGCAACCAGTCTCCGATTCGCTGTGAGCCCAGCCTTGAGGCCGGGCCAGCAAGCCTGGGGCCGAGCACTTGGCCTGCATTCGTGTTTAGAGGGTTTGCCTAGGGCTCCTCATTCCGTGTAAATTTAAAAGATAAAATGTATGCCTCTCTAGAGCGGATAAGAGCTGCCTATACTAAATGTTCAAAACATGGAGGGGTCCTTAGCTTAGTGATGAGCTTCCAAGGCACTATGGTGATTGCAATTCTGAGCTGTAGTCGATGTAATAGCACTTTTCACATAGCACTACCTTCAAAAGTTGGGTCACTGTAGAAATGTGTCCTTGTTTTGAAAGAAAACCCCAAAAATTGTGTCATACCAAATAACATCAAATTGATCAGAAATTACAGTGTAGAACATTTAATTTGTATTATATTGTTAGCTCGGGAAACAACATATTATTGGGGAGGGAATATCTGACATTGGGTACAGAGGCCATTATCAACACCATCACTCCTTGTGTTCCAATGGCACGTTGCTGTTAGCCTAAATCCACTATTTATCTTTAAAAGGCTATGTGATCATTCAGAAAAACCCATTTTGAATTATGTTAGGCACTCCTATCTTAATAAAACTGGATGTTCTGATTTAAAGGAAGCAAATACAACTGGCCTGGTCTTTAGTGACTAGTGTGAGTATTGGAGCATCAGCATTTGTGGATTCGATTACAGGTACAAAATGGCCAGAAACAAATAACTTTCTTCTGAAACTCGTCAGTCTATTCTTTGTTCATTGAGAAATGAAGGCTATATCCATATAAGAAATTGCCAAGAAACTGAAGATCTGTACAACGCTGTGTACTACTCCCTTCACAAGAACAGTGAAAAACTGTCTCTAACCAGAATAGAAAGAGGAGTATGGGGAGGCCCCGGTGCACAACTGAGCAAGAGCGCAAGTACATTGTAGTCTTGTGAGAAACAGATGCCTCACAAGTCCGGTCTTTCATATTCTAGGTTAGAGACAGTTTTCACTGGGTTCTGTGAAGGGAGTATACACAGCGTTGTACGAGATCTTCAGTTTCTTGGCAATTTCTTATATGGAATAGCCTTCATTTCTCAGAACAAAAAGATAGACTGACGAGTTTCAGAAGAAAGTTATTTGTTTCTGGCCATTTTTGTACCTGTAATCGAATCCACAAAATGCTGATGCCTCCAGATACTCAACTAGTCTTAAAAAGAAGGCCAGTTTTATTGCTTCTTTAAAATCAGAACATCAGTTTTATTAAGATGTGCTAACATAATTTCAAAAAGGGTTTTTCTAATGATCAATTAGCCTTTTAAAATGATAAACTATTGGATAGATACACAACGTGCCATTGGAACACAGGATTGATGGTTGTTTGATAATGGGCCTCTTACACCAATGTAGATATTCCCCCCAAGAAAAATAGTTGTTTCCAGCTACAGATAGTCATTTTACAAAATTAAACAAATGTCTAACACTGTATTTCTGATCATGTGATGTTTTTTGATGGACACATTTTTGGGGTTTTCTTTCAAAAACAAGGACATTTCTAAGTGAACCCCAAACTTTTGAACTGGTAGTGTATGTGAGAATGCTATTCATCGACTGAAGCTCAGAATTCAACCACCAATAGTGCTCCTTGAAGCTCATCACTAAGCTAAGGACCCTTGGAACTACATTTACATTTTTTTTTTACACTTTTAGTCATTTTAGCAGACGCTCTTATCCAGAGCCGACTACAGTAGAGTGCATACATTTTAATTACATTTATTAATTTTTTTTACATACTGAGACATTGGATATCCCTACCGGCTAACCCTCCCTAACCGGACGACGCTATCCAATTGTGCGTCGCCCCACGGACCTCCCGGTTGCGGCCGGCTGCGACAAGAGCCTGGCGCGAACCCAGCCCAGCCTGGGGCGCGAACCCAGGAGACCTCTGGTGCCGCCAGCTAGCACTGCGATGCAGTGCCCTAGAACCACTGCGCCACCCGGGAGTGTGGCGCAGTGAACTAGAATACACCTCACTCTGCAACTGGATCCTGGACTTCCTGACGGGCCACCCCCAGGTGGTAAGGGTAAGGAGACAACACATCTGCCACGCTGATCCTCAACACAGTGGGCCTCTCAGGGGTCCATGCTCAGTCCCCTCCTGTACCTCCCGGTTCACTCATGACTTGCATGGCCAGGCACGACTCAACAACACCATCATCAAGTTTGCCGATGACACAACAGTGGTAGGCCTGTATCACCAACAATGATGAGACAGCCTATAGGGAGGAGGTCAGACCTTGCCCAGTGTTGGTGCCAGAACAACAACCTCTCCCTCAATGTGAGCAAGACAAAGCAGTATGATTGGACTACAGGAAAGGAGGACCAGCACGCCCCCATTCTCATCGACGGGTCTGTAGGAACGTTTTGAGAGCTTCAAGTTCCTTTGTGTCCACATCACCAACAAACTATCATAGTCTAAACCACACTAAGACATTTGTGAAGAGGCACGCAAAACCTATTCCCCCTTAACGGAGACTGAAAAGATTTTGGCATGGGTCTCTCAGATTCTCAAAAAGGTTCTACAGCTGTAACATCGAGAGAATCCTTACTGGTTGCACGACTGCCGGTGATCGGCAACTGCTCGGCCTCAGACCGCAAGGGTACTCAGAGGGTAGTGCGAACGGCCACAGTACATCACCTGAGGCCCAAGCTTCCCTGCCATCCAGGACCTCATATCACAGTGTCAAAAGAAGTACCTAAAAATTGTCAAAGACTTCAGCCACCCTAGTCATAGACTGTTCTCTTTGCTTACAGCATGGCAAGCTGTACCGAAATGCGCAAGTCAAGGTTCAAAAGGGCTTCTTAACAGTCTTCTACCAAACCATAAGACTCCTGAAACCAGCTAATCAAAGGCTACACCAGACCCTCCTTTATGCTGCTGCTACTTCTCCATTTATAACCTATTGCATATCCGGTATCACTTTAACCCTACCTACATGTACAATAATCACCTCATTACCTCGACTAACCGGTGCCCCCACAACATTGATTCTCTGTTACCGGCACCCCCTTAAACTCAAATGTATTTAATAAGCCCTTCTTACATCAGCTGAATATCTCAAAGTGCTTACAAAACCCAGCCTAAAACACCAAACAGCAAGCCACATGCTGTCTAGAAGCAAACGTGGCTAGGAAAAACTCCCTAGAAGGCCAGAACCTAGGAAGTAACCTAGAGAGGAACCACTATGAGGGGTGGCCAGTCCTCTTCTGGCTGTGCCGGGTGGAGATTATAACAGAACATGGCCAAGATGTTCAAATGTTCATAGATGACCAGCAGGGTCAGATAATAATAATCACTATATGTTTGTCGAGGGTGCAACAGGTCAGCACCTCAGGAGTAAATGTCAGTTGGCTTTTCATAGCCCGATCATTAAGAGTATCTCTACCGCTCCTGCTGTTCTCAGAGAGAGTTGAAAACAGCAGGTCTTGGGACAGGTAGCACGTCCGGTTAGAACAGGTCAGGGTTCCATAGCCGCAGGCAAACAGTTGAAACTGGAGCAGCAGCCTCGCTAAAAAAGCCTTACTTATTATTTTACTGCTTCTGTTAATTTGTTACTTTTATTTTCTACTTATCTATTTTTTACCTAAGACCTCATCATCCTTTGGCTACAAAACAGCCGCATTTATTTTACATAAAAGTGATCATACTTTTTATTCACAAATGCGAGTGAAATGCTCACACTGTGGAGCCCTGACCACCCACCAACATGGCTGGTGAAATAGACATCTTACCTGCCAAAGCCAAAATCAACCTGCATTTGGCAGGTGTTCATTTTAGGCCCTGAAGATTATTTAATAAAAGTGCCCATAGTTGCACTATTTTCCTAATATACTCAATGTTCCTATGTATATGTTAGATCTCTAATATAGCTTACTCCAGTAATTGATCATAGTTTCTAAAAGGGATAAAGTCCAACTGGGGGTCTCACCTGGCCGAAGTAGTCCCACTTGTCCACATCGATGCCGTTCCTTTTGTTGGCCACAAATCTCATAGAGAAGGACTTCTCCTTTGGTCGGCCCTTATATGGCCACTGTGGAGGGAAAAAGAAACAGACTCAGACAAGACAAAATCCTTTGAGATCCGAGCATGAAACTCCAAATTAGTTTCAATTCAACCCTAGAACAACTAACTGCTAGAAAGCATAAATAAAATCATATTCATGAAGTAATATTGATTGATGTTTGTTGACTGATTAATGTGATTGATGATCGTAACGTTTAGGGTGAAGGTTTCAGATGAGGAGGCAACAAGGGTCAGAATGGCTGCCGGATTTCAGGTGTTGAGGTCTGGTTTCATATGAGAGCTCACTATATTTGATTTATTCAGTTTACCCCAATTTAGATTTTCTGTTTATCGTCATGTTTGGGCTCTTCACCGAAACTTCCACCACACTAGGCGGTCTCCGTTACCATTGTGTGTCAGAAGTGGGAAACGAACCCACGCCTCCATGATTCTTAAATTGGTTGATTGACTAACCGGCTCACTGGCTGGCTGATTACTCCCTGGCGAGAGGGACAGTGTTCTGTGGCCAGCAATCTGCTCCTTGATGAAGCCAGGTCTTCAGGAAGGACCAGGCCATACTTCTCATCACCGGCTCCAAGACTTCTTAAACACCAGGTGGTCAAACTTTCGGGACGCCTCCTCGTGCTGCAACACACACAAGGTAGCAGTGTACGCAAAATACAGGTGACCTGCACATTTTTGAGCACACACAGGAGAGAGAGACACAAAAAACAACACAGACATGTAGACACTGCGAAAAAGAAGGAAAAGAGACAGGTGAGGAAAGAAAGGTCTTGCCTTCCACCTCAATTCTGGAGCACTTTAGGGTGATGAAACTATCCCATCAAACATATGGGAGAAAGGACCATGACCTGGAGAGATGAGGATATTCATGAGAAAGTAAGATTGAAGAAAAAGGTTGTGTGTATGTGTATGTGTGTGTGTGTGTGTGTGACTCACCCAGGTCGTGACAGAGACCAGCGATCTGGACACACAATATGTCTCTACGGAGATGGCGAGCTCTGGTTGTCTCTCATTCAACTCCGTGACCAGCCAACCTGCCAGTAGCCCACCCTCGAAACACACAACCACAACACACCATTTTACAACTCATGAAACCAGCGAGGTAACCACTGGGAACTGGGAGCTTAAGGAAGGGGCTAGTGGCTGAAAGGAACCGTTTTCTGTTGTGCCTTTTCAAATCAATGACAAGCAAATTTCTCTCTTGAGGCCTCTTGAGTTGAAGAGGCGCTGTTGCGCCTTCTGCACCACGCTGTCTGTTGGGTGGACCATTTCAGTTTGTCTGTGATGTGTACGCCGAAGAACTTAAAACTTTCCACCTTCTACACTACTGTCCACTGTTGATGTGTATAGGTGGTCCCTCTGCTGTTTCCTGAAGTCCACGATCATCTCCTTTGTTTTGCTGACGTTGAGTGTGAGGCTATTTTCCTGACACCACACACACACACACTTTGAATGCAGGGTTGGGCATCTAAAACCACAGACTAAATCCCAATTTGCGCATGTACACTCCGCATCGTGGATTTTAAAAGGTGTACACACACCATATATAGGTCAAGCCCAACACCTTTAAACTATGAAGTGCTCAGGCATCCACACTTGTACTCGAGCTAGTGCACACACTCCTACATACCCTTATGGAGTGTTCGAAGCGTTGTGGAGGCCCAGGGAAGACAAAATATTCCCCCAGCTGCTTGATGTGTCGGAGCCTCTGAACTGAGGGTGTCGATGATACGGACCAGCAGAGAGATGCATCTCTACATGGCCGTGGATGGGTGCATTAAACACCTACAGGAGCAATAATACATCTATACTGCTGATAACACTCTTCCTCTCAGTTTTCCCTCTCTGGAATAAAAAGGTGCATCTCTAGAGTTATGTAACCGTGGGTAGAGTAGGTCATTACACACATTACATTATAAACAGGAATAAAGACAATAGTAAAGTGTCATCTAGTTACTGTCCGTGATGGTAGAGTAGGGTCATTACACACATACATTATAAACGAATAGATGAATAGTAAAGGTGCACTCTAGTTATGTACCGTGGTAGAGTAGGGTCATTACACACATACTATTATAAACAGGAATAGATGAATAGAAAGGTGCATCTCTAGTTATGTAACCGTGGGTAGAGTAGGGTCATTACACACATTACATTATAAAACAGGAATAGATGTGGAATAGAAAAAACAGCTCAGGGGGTTTACTTCTTTCACAATATGATAAAAATATCAATTGCAACCTCAAAAATGAATGGACAATGTTGTTTGACGGTATTTTCTCTCCCATGTTCTCCATCTCTGCCTGTCCGTCAGCTCTGTCTCTATGTGGGCTCAAGAGGTGACAATGCGTATTGCCCCCTTAGCTATAATGCATGATATCTGGAAGGTCAAAGTTTTCGAGATGAGGTGTAAACTTAAGATACGACTAATGAGAACCAGATATAAAGTATGTAGGAAAAGACAGTCGTGACGCCCATTATTGTTTTTAATAATCGAATCAGTACTATTTAGATAGACCAAAGCGTCTATAAACTACACAAAGATAATAAAATGTAGAATCACAATCAAGAGGAAGCTACTGAAAACAATGTTCCTGGCTAGACCTGGAGGGTCTCTCCACTTGATTTGTGTAATAATGTTTGAGTCACTCAGATAGCAGATAAAGAACAAGGCGTGAATGTTAACTCATGCCCCGTGGGCTATAAATGATGTTGTGTCTAAGAATTGCAGGAGTATATTAACTGTAAAGACTGCAACTTTCTCTCTTCAGCCCAATGACAAATATGTTAGAAAGCAGGAAAGACTAGCTTTAAAAACTTTGTAAATGTATTTCTGCGGCTTCCCATTAGTAGAGAATAGTGTAGTAAAACAGAGACATATTCTGGATTAAAAGAGCAAACACCTTGCGTCTCTGCGAGCCAAGAGTGCCTCTTAAAACCTCTCTATTGCGCTACCTTGGTATCTGCATACAATCATAAATACAGGTGACCTGCACATTTTTGAGCACACACAGGAAGAGAGACACAAACAACAACACAGACATGTAGACACTGCGAAAAAGAAGGAAAAGAGACAGGATGAGGAAAGAAAGGTCTTGCCTTCCACCTCAATTCTGGACGCACTTTAGGGATGAACATCCCATCAAACATATGGGAGAAAGGACCATGACCTGGAGAGTGAGAGATATTCATGAGAAAGTAAGATTGAAGAAAAGTGTGTATATATGTGTGTGTGTGTGTGTGTGTGTGTGTGTGTGTGTGTGTGACTCACCCAGGTCGTGACAGAGACCAGCGATCTGGACACACAATATGTCTCTACGGGAGATGGCGAGCTCTGGTTGTCTCTCATTCAACTCCTGGACCAGCSAACCTGCCAGGTAGCCCACCCTGAAACACACAACCACAACAACCATTTTACAACTCATGAAACCAGCGAGGTAACCACTGGGAACTGGGAGCTTAAGGAAGGGGCTAGTGGCTGAAAAGGAACCTGTTTCTGTTGTGCCTTTTCAAATCAATGACAAGCCAAATTTCTCTCTTGAGGCCTCTTGAGGTTGAAGAGGCGCTGTTGCGCCTTCTGCACCACGCTGTCTGTGTGGGTGGACCATTTCAGTTTGTCTGTGATGTGTACGCCGAAGAACTTAAAACTTTCCACCTTCTACACTACTGTCCCGTTGATGTGTATAGGGGGGTGGTCCCTCTGCTGTTTCCTGAAGTCCACGATCATCTCCTTTGTTTTGCTGACGTTGAGTGTGAGGCTATTTTCCTGACACCACACACACACACACTTTGAATGCAGGGTAGGGCATCTAAAACCACAGACTAAATCCCAATTTGCGCATGTACACTCCGCATCGTGGATTTAAAAAGGTGTACACACCCTATATAGGTCAAGCCCACACACCTTTAAACTATAACGTGCTCAGGCATCCACACTTGTACTCGATGCTAGTGCACACACTCCTACATACCCTATGGAGTGTTCGAAGCGGTTGTGGGAGGCTCCAGGGAAGACAAAATATGTTCCTCCCAGCTGCTTGATGTGTCGGAGCCTCTGGAACTGAGGGGTGTCGATGATACGGACCAGCAGAGGATGCATCTCTACATGGCCGTGGATGGGGTCATTAAACACCTACAGGAGACAATAATACATCTTATTGCTGATAACACTCTTCCTCTAGTTTTCCCTCTCTGGAATAGAAAAGGTGCATCTCTAGTTATGTAACCGTGGGTAGAGTAGGGTCATTACACACATTACATTATAAAACAGGGAATAGATGAATAGTAAAGGTGCATCTCTAGTTATGTTTGTGTCGGAGCCTCTGGAACTGAGGGTGTCGATGATACGGACCAGCAGAGGATGCATCTCTACATGGCCGTGGATGGGGTCATTAAACACCTACAGGAGACAATAATACATCATTTGCTGATAACACTCTTCCTCTAGTTTTCCTCTCTGGAATAGAAAAGGTGATCTCTAGTTATGTAACCGTGGGTAGAGTAGGGTCATTACACACATTACATTATAAACAGGGAATAGATGAATAGTAAAGGTGCATCTCTAGTTATGTAACCGTGGGTAGAGTAGGGTCATTACACACATTACATTAATAACAGGGAATAGATGAATAGTAAAGGTGCATCTCTAGTTATGTAACGTGGGTAGAGTAGGGTCATTACACACATTACATTATAAACAGGGAATAGATGAATAGTAAAGGTGCATCTCTAGTTATGTAACCGTGGGTAGAGTAGGGTCATTACACACATTCACATTATAAAACAGGGAATAGATGAATAGTAAAGGTGCATCTCTAGTTATGTAACCGTGGGTAGGGTCATTACACACATTACATTATAAAACAGGGAATAGATGAATATAAGGTGCATCTCTAGTTATGTAACCGTGGGTAGAGTAGGGTCATTACACACATTACATTATAAAACAGGAATAGATGAATAGTAAAGGTGCATCTCTAGTTATGTAACCGTGGGTAGAGTAGGGTCATTACACACATTACATTATAAAACAGGGAATAGATGAATAGTAAAGGTGCATCTCTAGTTATGTGGCCGTGGGTAGAGTAGGGTCATTACACACATTACATTATAAAACAGGGAATAGATGAATAGTAAAGGTGCATCTTTAGTTATGTCCGTGGGTAGAGTAGGGTCATTACACACATTACATTATAAAACAGGAATAGATGCTGGAATAGAAGAACAGCTCAGGGGGTTTTACTTCTTTCACAATAATAAATCAATTCAATCAAAATGAGTACAATGTGGTTGAGGTGATTTTCTCTCCCATTGTTCTCCATCTCTCCCTGTCCGTCAGTCTCTCTATGTGGGCTCAAAGTCAATGTTTTCCCCTTTTGCTAAATCATTATTGGGAAGGTCAAACGTTTTCAGTGTAAACTTAAACGACTAAAACCAGATATAAAGTATGTAGAAAAGACAGTGGAGCCATATTGTTTTTAATAAGATCATATTTAAGAACCAACAATCACAAAAGTAAAAAGTAAGACAAATCAGGGAGAATCTGAAATGTCATGGCATGGGGCCTCCATTGATTTTTTAATAATGTTTGAGTCACTCAGATATGGCATAATGTTAACTCTGCCCCATGGTAAAATGTGTAGAATTGCAGGATATTAACTGTGAAACTGCAACT
>NW_019947095.1:0-11089 GCF_002910315.2 Salvelinus sp. IW2-2015 | reverse complement strand
GGCGTGTTTAGAAGTAGGGTCATTACACACATACATTATAAAACAGGGAATAGATGAATAGTAAAGGTGCATCTCTAGTTATGTGGCCGTGTTGAGTAGGTCATTACACACATACATTATAAAACAGGGAATAGATGAATAGTAAAGGTGCATCTCTAGTTTAGTGGCCGTGTTTAGAGTAGGGTCATTAACACATTACATTATAAAACAGGGAATAGATGCTGGAATAGAAAACAGCTCAGGGGTTTTACTTCTTTCACAATAATAAATCAATTCAATCAAAATGAGGTACAATGTGGTTGAGGTGATTTTCTCTCCCATTGTTCTCCATCTCTCCCTGTCCGTCAGTCTTCCTATGTGGGCTCAAAGTCAATGTTTCCCCTTTTGCTAAATCATTATTGGAAGGTCAAACGTTTTCAGTGTAAACTTAAACGACTAAAACCAGAATATAAAGTATGTAGAAAGACAGTGGAGCCATATTGTTTTTTAATAAGATCATATTTAAGAACCAACAATCACCAAAGTAAAAAGTAGACAAATCAGGGAGAATCTGAAATGTCATGGCATGGGGCCTCCATTGATTTTTTTAATAATGTTTGAGTCACTCAGATAGCATAAGAACAAGGCATAATGTTAACTCTGCCCCGTGGTAAAATGTGTAGAATTGCAGGATATTAACTGTGAACTGCAACTTTTCTCTCAGCCAATGACAAATATGTAGAATAGCAGGAAACTAGCTTTAAACTTTAAAATGGTATTTCTGCCCCATTAGTAAAATGTGTAGAAATTCAGAAAATTCGGATTAAAAGAGCAACACTTGGTCTCTGCAGCCAAGAGTGCCTCTAAACTCTATTGCGCTACCTTGGTATCTGCTACAATCTGCATCAGCTTCCTCAGGCGTAGCAGAATCTTCTGCCGTGTGCAAGAGCCTGAGGAGAGAGAGAGTCAGTTCATAACCATGACACCAAAATCAGAACATCACAATCCTCAAGAAATTGACTAAGAGAAATCTGTCACAACAAATAAACCAAAATTACAAGGTGAACATTAGATTGACATACCACTGAAGATTGGTATACCGAAATGACCACACCCAGTACCGAAACCACATCACACATACCCTATGCCCATATTCTCCAGACGTGTCTCTGTAAGGTCTCGTAACCCCACTTCTGTTATCGTTGCTCTGTGTGGGGAAAAACCAAACAAAAGGACAGATCATCTTTCCTGTGTGTATGTGCAAGTCTACCAACGTTCCTCTTCAATAGATATAATCAGTTATTTGGCTGGATCAACCTTGATGCTGGGCACTAACAGATAGCATAGAGAAAGTAAGGAGGGTAAGACTGTGATGGGGGATGGATGGGTGGTTACTTATCCCAATAATGGATTAAAGAGCCTAATGGTACTCCTTATGGTCGGGGTGGGGAAATTTACTTGTTGGTCTCCCAACCGTAGTGGCTGGTGATGCCCAAATTTTACCAGACACATTTTTGGGGGAAAATTCATAAAGAAATCACAGAAAATGCATGCACATATTTTGTAATGTTAAAACACTTATTGAATGGTTTTGAAATTGATTGAAAGTGATTTCAAAGAAAAGAGGCGGCAGATAGACGTAGTGGATATCAGAGTTCCAGCGGGTCTCCTTTTATAGTTTGAACCTATGCTGTACCCACCCCATTTTCACCACCGCAATGTTGAAAATCAGATCTGACACACACATACAAATATTCTCACAAATGCACTGTGTGACCACCTGTCAATGTGGATGGAATATGAGACATTCTCTGCAATGTGGATGGAATAGAGACATTCTCCTGCATGTGGATGGAATATGAACATTCTCCCTGTCAATGTGGATGGAAATATGAGACATTCTCCCTGTCAATGTGGATGGAAATTGAGACATTCTCCCTGCAATGTGGTGAAATATGAGCATCTCCTGCCATGTGGATGGAAATATGAGACATTCTCCCGATGTGATTGAAATCTCCCAATGTGGAGAAATATGAGACATTCTCCTGCAATGTGGATGGAAATTGAACATTCTCCTGTCAATGTGGATGGAAATATGAGACATCTACTGCCAAATGTACTACATTTAGCTGGTGGCTGGTGTTCATTTCCACTCTGCTTATAGTCCAAGGCCTTACATGTTCTGTTTAAAGGTCGAATTGGCTCTGGAATCCAAACAGCCAAATACTCCATCTAAACATAAATCGATTCTCAATGCAGTACGGTTCTAGAAACATAAATCCCGATACTTTCATATCACATCAAAATAATTTCTCAACTGAAAAATACACACTTACTGTTTTAACACGGTTCCAGCAGGCAATTTTTCAGTGACAACACGTTTGTGGTTTCTGTCTTCCGGTTACACACAGGTGTTTCGAGACACAGCTAGCTAATTAGCACAGGAGACTATTCTGTTGTAGTCTGATGGTGAAAATGGTGGAAGTGAACGCCGAGTTCGAATCAAGCAGCACGTCGAGCAAAGTTGATAAAGATTAATGTTCTGAATGGACAACAGTAGTGTCCAGAATGTTTACATTCTTAAATTCTTTAAATTAAAGTGGTGATCCTAACTGATCTAAGACAGGGAATTTTTACTAGGATTAATGTCAGGTATTGTGAAACTGAGTTTAAATGTATTTGGCTAAAGTGTATGTAAACTTCCGACTTCAACTGTATGTATTGTATATAGTTTACTGAGCTGTGGTTTTTATACAAGCCCCTGAGCTTCCAACTACACCTGCACACCGTTTATAAGTTTTATCTGTATTGTTGTTGATCACTTGTTTTCTTTGGTACAAATAAATGAAACTACACAGTAACAAATCCCTCCATTCATCCACCCATCCTCTCCAGTAATACTACTGGTCTGAACATTAAACATGCATCAATTAACAATTTATTTTTTTGTTAAAAAAATACATTTAAAAAAAGGGTTGTGAAAGGGTTCCCACACGGCCATATTTCCATGTTACAGCTTTATGGAAAACAGACGGAAGACAGAGTGGACTCTATATTTAAGAAAAAGGCTGAGGTAGTTTATTGCCAGTATACCACTGCTAAGGACTGTTATTAGCGCAATGCAGAGTGCCTGGCTCTTAGCTGTGGTATATTAGCCATATATCACACACCCAGAGGTACCTTATTGCAAATATGAACTGGTTACCAATGTAATTCGAGCGGTTTAAAATAAATGTTTTATCATACCTGTGGTGCACGGTCTGATTATACCACGTAGGACTCCAATTGGTCGATTGTTTGGTCGTTTGGCTGTTGGTCGACCAAGATTGTTTTAGTCGAGCAGTAACAATTATATTTATGTAATGAAACAGGCATGGAGCAGGTCTCGAACCCCGACCTTCTAGCCGAAGTCAGCGCGCTATCGACTGTGCCGCAAATGCATGCTCAATATCCTCCGTTATAAACCCAGGGTCGTTTTTTATATATATATATATATATGTTCCCATCTCAGTGAACTCCCGAGTGGTGCACAGGTCTAAGGCATTGCATCTCAGTGCTAGATGCTTGATCCAAAAATGTGGTCGGAGGGTGTGACACAATTGCGGCGCCTCCAGAGGCCAAATCAAGCTCCGTACCGCACCGCCATGCGTTCCCAAATTGTATAACAATGCAGAGGGCTCTGTATTGCTCCGCATTTACGTGGTGGGTTGACGGTAGGTGGGGCGGTACATCCTGTATCAACACAAACCACTTCTTTGACAACAGCTCTGCACTGCTCGCCAAGTTGCTGCCAATGCAGACGCCATAACTTAATAGTGTCAATTGTTTGCCTTTTGTGTATGTCAATCCCCATTACATTTATCACCAGTAGTACATTTACTGTTAATTCCTATCATTTATAATCTACAATGTTTGTTACTTTGGTTACAGGTAAATTATTTGAATGCATTCATTATTATTGCAGTCTTCCTGTCCTCATTGTCGTCGTGGACACATTGTTTGCAGAGAGCACAAAGTACGCTACACTTGTGAAGAAACAAGTTTTAGATTATTTCATTCCATTTACGAGTTTTGTAAATTGTGTTATTATCTTTTGTTTGGAGCGCAATGTATTCTTTCTCTCAGCCCAATGACAAATATGTAGAATAGCAGGAAACTAGCTTTAAACTTTAAAATGGTATTTCTGCCCCATTAGTAAAATGTGTAGAAATTCAGAAAATTCGGATTAAAAGAGCAACACTTGGTCTCTGCAGCCAAGAGTGCCTCTAAAACCTCTATTGCRCTACCTTGGTATCTGCTACAATCTGCATCAGCTTCCTCAGGCGTAGCAGAATCTTCTGCCGTGTGCSAAGAGRCCTGAGGAGAGAGAGAGTCAGTTCATAACCATGACACCAAAATCAGAACATCACAATCCTCAAGAAATTGACTAAGAGAAATCTGTCACAACAAATAAACCAAAATTACAAGGTGTACATTAGATTGACATACCACTGAAGATTGGTATACCGAAATGACCACACCCAGTACCGAAACCACATCACACATACCCTATGCCCATATTCTCCAGACGTGTCTCTGTAAGGTCTCGTAACCCCACTTCTGTTATCTGTTGCTCTGTGTGGGGAAAAACCAAACAGAAAGGACAGATCATCTTTCCTGTGTGTATGTGCAAGTCTACCAACGTTCCTCTTCAATAGATATAATCAGTTATTTGGCTGGATCAACCTTGATGCTGGGCACTAACAGATAGCATAGAGAAAGTAAGGAGGGTAAGACTGTGATGGGGGATGGATGGGTGGTTACTTAKCCCAATAATGGATTAAARGAGCCTAATGGTACTCCTTATGGTCGGGGTGGGGAAATTTACTTGTTGGTCTACCAACCGTAGTGGCTGGTKGATGCCCAAATTTTACCAGACACATTTTTGGGGGGAAAATTCATAAAGAAATCACAGAAAATGCATGCACATATTTTGTAATGTTAAAACACTTATTGAATGGTTTTGAAATTGATTGAAAGTGATTTCAAAGAAAAGAGCGCGGCAGATAGACTGTAGTGGATATCAGAGTTCCAGCGGGTCTCCGTGTTTCTCTATAGTTTGAACCTATGCTGTACCCCATCCCATTTTCACCACCGCAATGTTGAAAATCAGATCTGACACACACATACAAATATTCTCACAAATGCACTGTGTGACCACCTGTCAATGTGGATGGAAATATGAGACATTCTCCCTGCCAATGTGGATGGAAATATGAGACATTCTCCCTGTCAATGTGGATGGAAATATGAGACATTCACATTCTCCCCTGCCAAAATGTACTAACATTTAGCTGGTGGCTGGTGTTCATTTCCCACTCTGCTTATAGTCCAAGGACCTTACATGTTCTGTTTAAAGTCGAATTGGCTCTGGAATCCAAACAGCCAAATACTCCATCTAAACATAAATCGATTCTCAATGCAGTACGGGTTCTAGAAACATAAATCCGATACTTTCATATCACATCAAAATAATTTCACAACTGAAAAATACACACTTACTGTTTTAACACGTTGCGCAGGCAATTTTTCAGTGACAACACGTTTGTGGTTTCTGTCTTCCGGTTACACACAGGTGTTTCGAGACACAGCTAGCTAATTAGCACAGGAGACTATTCTGTTGTAGTCTGATGGTGAAAATGGTGGAAGTGAACGCCGAGTTCGAATCAAGCAGCACGTCGAGCAAAGTTGATAAAGTTAATGTTCTGAATGGCAACAGTAGTGTCCATTGAATGTTTACATTCTTTAAATTCTTTAAAAAGTGGTGATCCTAACTGATCTAAGACAGGGAATTTTTACTAGGATTAAATGTCAGGTATTGTGAAACTGAGTTTAAATGTATTTGGCTAAAGTGTATGTAAACTTCCGACTTCAACTGTATGTATTGTATATAGTTTACTGGTTGTGGTTTTTATACAAGCCCTGAGCTTCCAACTACACCTGCACACCGTTTATTAAAGTTTTATCTGTATTGTTGTTGATCACTTGTTTTTTTTTGGTACAAATAAATAAACTACACAGTAACAAATCCCTCCATTCATCCACCATCCTCTCCAGTATACTACTGGTCTGAACATTAACATGCATCAACTTAACACATTTATTTTTTTGGTTAAAAAAATACATTTAAAAAGGGTTGTGAATAGGGTTCCCACACGGCATATTTCCATGTTACAGCTTTATGGAAAACAGCGGAAGACAGAGTGGACTTCTATATTTAGCAAAAAGGCTGAGGTAGTTTATTGCCAGTATACCACTGCTAAGGACTGTTATTAGCGCAATGCAGAGTGCCTGGCTCTTAGCTGTGGTATATTAGCATATATCACAAACCCAGAGGTACCTTATTGCAAATATGAACTGGTTACCAATGTAATTCGAGCGGTTTAAAATAATGTTTTATCATACCTGTGGTGCACGGTCTAATATACCACGTAGGACTCCAATTGGTCGATTTGTTTTGGCTGTTTGGTCGACCAAGATTGTTTTAGTCGAGCAGTAACAAATATATTTATGTAATGAAACAGGCATGGAGCAGGTCTCGAACCTCGACTTCTAGCCCGAAGTCCAGCGCGCTATCGACTGTGCCGCAAATGCATGCTCATTCCTGCTTATAAACCCAGGGTCGTTTTTTATATATATATAATTATGTTCCCATCTCAGTGAACTCCGAGTGGTGCACAGGTCTAAGGCATTGCATCTCAGTGCTAGATGCTTGATCCAAAAATGTGTCGGAGGGTGTGACACAATTGCGGCGCCTCCAGAGGCCAAATCAAGCTCCGTACCGCACCGCCATGCGTTCCCAAATTGTATAACAATGCAGAGGGCTCTGTATTGCTCCGCATTTACGTGGTGGGTTGACGGTAGGTGGGGGCGGTACATCCTGTATCAACACAAACCCACTTCTTTGACAACAGCTCTGCACTGCTTCGCAAGTTGCTGCCAATGCAGACCCATAACTTAATAGTGTCAATTGTTTGCCTTTGTGTATGTCAATTCCCCATTACATTTATCACCAGTAGTAACATTTACTGTTAATTCCTATCATTTATAATCTACAATGTTTGTTACTTTGGTTACAGGTAAATTATTTATACATTCATTATTATTGCAGTCTTCCTGTCCTCATTGTCGTCGTGGACACATTGTTTTGCAGAGAGCACAAAGTACGCTACCACTTGTGAGAAACAAGTTTTAGATTATTTCATTCCATTTACGAGTTTTGTAAATTGTGTTATTATCTTTTGTTTGGAGCGCTATGTTATTCAGCATTTCACAGTAAGGTCTACTACACCTGTTGTATTCAGCCACTTTCACTGTGAAGGTCTACTACACTGTTGTATTCAGCATTTCACTGTAAGGTCTACTACAACCTTTGTTGTATTCAGCATTTCACTGTGAGGTCTACTACACTGTTGTATTCAGCATTCACTGTGAGGTCTACTACACCTGCTTGTATTCAGCATTTCACTGTGGACTACACCGTTGTTCATTCACTACTACACTGTTGTATTCAGCATTTCACTGTGAGGTCTACTACACCTGCTGTATTCAGCATTTCACTGTGAGGTCTACTACACCTGTTGTATTCAGCATTTCACTTGTGAGGTCTAACTCACCTGTTGTATTCAGCATTTCACTGTGAGGTCTACTACACCTTTTGTATTCAGCATTTCACGTAAGGTCTACTACACCTGTTGTATTCAGCATTTCACTGTGAGGTCTACTACACCTGTTGTATTCAGCATTTCACTGTGAGGTCTACTAACACCTGTTGTATTCGCGCACGTGAATAATACAATTTAATTTGATTTTTAGCCAACAACTGATCTAGTGGGCTAGCAATTTTCTCTGCTGCTTACCCAGTCACTTTCTCTGCAGTTTAGTTTACAGTTACAAGCTAACATTGGCTTGGTCAGTCAAATATCATGGTGTATGTAGCTATTTGGCGAAAACATGCAAAACAGTGATCAACAAATCGAACTCATTGTCTCCTCCTCCTCGTGGACCTTCCCTCCCGCGACATCCCGGCTAAAGTCTCCTCCGTTGTTTTGAATGGTAACTGTCAGCAGTCGGTAAATCTTCTCTGGAACGCTTTCGCCTATCCGTATTGATAGTAAGAGAAGAGCGCCGGTAACACAATAAATACTCTCGTGGTAAACCACACCCCTTCTTTGGGATTGGGTTGGCGGATCGTAGCCAACTTTTAGGCGCATACACTGCCACCATACTGTATATGGAGTGTGGGGCCAGTCACAGCTTACCGACGTGAACTTCCGTTAATACAAAATTGAGAAAAGGGAAAATGACCATGCCAACTATTAGCCCTCACGAAACTCTCCCTATTTCACTATTTAAAATATTCTGCAGTAAAACCTTGCAATACCAAGTACTTCTCTGCCACCACAAACCTCTATTTCTGTGACTGAAATTCTATTACTCTATTATATTATTCTGTTATACGTTAACAACCATGAATATGAATGCTAAGAAATCTTTAGTGAAGCACATATTATTCCTCTCCACTCTATTGGTCTCTGCCTAGTCATCCTATTATGATCCCTCACCCTGTACCCATCTTCCTCTACCACTCTCTTCACTGCTTCAGCATATGACACTTTTCTGTACTACTCTGACCCTGGCAACTTCAACCTGCCTTTCTCACCGGACACCTCCAATCTCCAGCCCCATGGGACCCCCAAATACACAAAGCTTCTCCACTGATACACCACATTCCTTCGTCTCATGCCCTTGTTGAATGCACTGAAACAATCAGAAAACAAAACAAAATTAGGATAAGAAAACTACACTGCTCAAAAATAAAAGGGAACACTTAAAAAACACAGTGTAATCCAAGTCAATCACACTTCTGTGAAATCAAACTGGTCCACTTAGGAAGCAACACTGATGACAATAAATTTCACATGCCTGTTGTGGCAAATGGAATAGACAAAAGGTGGAAATTATAGGCAATTAGCAAGACACCCCCAATAAAGGAGTGGTTCTGCAGGTGGTGACCACAGACCACTTCTCAGTTCTATGCTTCCTGGTTGATGTTTTGGTCACTTTTGAATGCTGGCGGTGCTTTCACTCTAGTGGTAGCATGAGACGGAGTCTACAACCCACACAAGTGGCTCAGGTAGTGCAGCTCATCCAGGATGGCACATCAATGCGAGTGTGGCAAGAAGGTTTGTGTGTCTGTGTCAGCGTAGTGTCCAGAGCATGGAGGCGCTACCAGGAGACAGGCCAGTACATCAGGAGACGTGGAGGAGGCCGTAGGAGGGCAACAACCCAGCAGCAGGACCGCTACCTCCGCCTATGTGCAAGGAGGAGCAGGAGGAGCTGCCAGAGCCCTGCAAAATGACCTCCAGCAGGCACACAATATGTGCATGTGTCTGCTCACCGGTCAGAAACAGACTCCATGAGGGTGGTATGAGGGCCCGACGTCCACAGGTGGGGGTTTGTGCTTCAGCCCAACACCGTGCAGGACGTTTGGCATTTGCCAGAGAACACCAAGATTGGCAAATTCGCACTGGCCGCCCTGTGCTCTTCACAGATGAAAGCAGGTTCACACTGAGCACATGTGGACAGACGTGAACAGAGTCTGGAAGAGCCGTGGAAACGTTCTCTGCTGCCTGCAACATCCTCCAGCATGAACGGTTTGTTAGGTGGGTATCAATATGGTGTGGTGGCATTTCTTTGGGTGGTGATGGTGGCATTCCTCGCATTGCTCGCAGAGGTAGCCTGACTGCCATTAGGTACCGAATTGAGATCCTCAGACCCTTGTGAGACCATATGCCCTGCGTGCGGTTTGGCCCTGGTTCCTCCTAATGCAGCACAATGCTAACCTCAATGTGGCTGGAGTGTGTCAGCAGTTCCTGCAAGAGGGAGGCTTGATGCTTATTGGACTGGCGCGCCCTTCCCAGCACCTGAATCCAATTGAGACGATCGGGACATCATGTCTCGCTCCATCCACCAACGCCACGTGCACACGCACAGACTTCAGGAGTTGCGGAGCGTTGTCCAGGGTCTGGAGGAGATCCTCAGGAGACATCCGCACCTCATCAGGAGCATTGCAGGGGACGTTTGTAGGGGGTCATTTAACGGCACGTGGAGGGCCAACACACTCTACTGAGCCTCATTTTGACTTGTTTTAAGACATTACAGTCAAAGTTGGATCAGCCTGTAGTGTGGTTTTCTCACTTTAATTTTGACGTGTGACTCCAAATCCAGACCTCCCAGGTTTGATAAATTTTGATTTCCATTGATAATTTTGTGTGATTTTGTTTCAGCACATTCAACTTTATGTAAAAAGAAAAAAGTATTTAATAAGAATATTTCATTCATTCAGATCTAGAATGTGTTATTAGTGTTCCTTTATTTTTTTGCAGTGTATATTTTGGCCATCTTAAAAGGTCAAATGTGTTATGCCTTATACTGCCAATTTAATATGATTTCTCCAAAATGATTTATTGTTACTCAATTTGAGTTCATTTGTGACTCACACCTGGATGCGGGTCTTATGTAGCAAATTTTGAACATTGTGTTTTTTATATTGGGAATAATTCTGCTGTGAAAGAGTTTGTCCAACTTCTAAACTCACTTTTGATAAAACGGCCTTTGAATGTTTTGGTATCTTGGTGAAGAGCACTTCTTTGTCTAACACCCCATTCAGCCCATTGTTTCCCAACCTCTTAAGCTTTAGCCCATCCCCATCTCGTTTCGATCCCTCGGAGCGCCAACACTTGGACTGATGCATTTATTTACCTCTGGATAAACATTAACAGTCTAACTCAGCAACAATAATTCATTAGGCTTTTTTGCATACGTTTTAATACCACCGGCCATTTCAAACGGGTGCTGTACACTTTAGTTTAACTTCTTTCAAGCTAGGGCGCAGAATTTTTTATGTTTGGAAAAATAATGTTCCAAGGTAAAGCGGACTATTTCTCAGCGTCCAGATGCGTAGAATATGCATATAATTGACAGATTAAGGATAGAAAACACTCTAAAGTTGCTCCAAAACTGTCAAAATATTGTCTGAGTTTATAACAGAACTGATTTGTGTTCTACG